>NW_028281260.1:300000-482500 GCF_059751285.1 Brachycentrus maculatus | reverse complement strand
CCTGCCGTTTAGGGACCAGTCCAGGGTAATATTAAATATATGTATTTTATAATACCTAACATTTATGTTTATAAATAAATCCATCACAAAAATAAATACTTCAATCATGAAAAAAATATTTTAACAGAATTTTAATGTTGAATACTTTTTTCTCTTTTCAAATTATATGTATTATAATAAATAATTAAATATGTATTATAATGAATGATTCACCATGGAAGTGCTGATTTGGCGTTAATGCACATATGCGTTAAATCAATTCACACGCAACGTTGCGTTGTATGCACACGTGTACGAGTGTGCGTCGAAAAAAAGGCGATCAGTAGATACGTATTCGGTTGCTGTCGTTGGCGTTGTGGCAATACACCAAGTAGCAAAAAAATTTAATGAAACGTAAGCAAAACGAATGTGCAAATAATTGACATCGACGCAACATGTTTGCCGGCTTATTTCACTCAATATATCTCAAGATGCAAGTGATTTGATTATGGGGTGCGTTTGTTTCAATTTCGCTCGTATGTGCATCAGCGCTTATAAACATATTACGCTACAAAATTTCTCGTAAATTTAATTATTTTTAAAAAAAAAATCTCATACCCTTGACAGGCGTCGTGGCGTAGTTGGGTAGACGCTCGACTGCGAAACGTCGCGGATTCGATTCCCGCCAAGTGTAAGATAATTATTAAAGAAAGTTAATTAGTTTATTAAAGAAGATTATTCAAGAAATATTTATTTTCTATTGGTCTGGGTGTTTATGAAGTTTTTTTTTTAAATTTATCTTCTCTATCCTTACTATACTACTTGCAGATAAGCCTGTAAAAGAAGAGGCGTTGCGGGTTATTCCTTAAAAATATATATATGAGAATTCTTCAATTCTTAAATTTCATATAGGTATTCCAAGCAAAACTAATCCAAGCAAAGCGAAGTTTATTTTTTAATTTTATTTTTTATCGTTTTTATTTTGGATTCGTAAATTCCCGCCACACTTACGTTTTTTTCGTCAGTAAAAGTATCGTAAGATAATGTATCGTCTCGCTGATATCGCTAACGTAATATGAGGCCATTTCTCCCCTCCCATTGAAGCGCAAACCAGCTTCTAGATGTAACATTATGATTCATTACGAAAAAGAAAAATGCCGCCTCACACTTGAGTAGGTCACATCCGAGTTGGACGTAAATAATAATAATTTCATGGATCATTTGTCGGATGCAAAATAGCAGATTTTATTAACGCATTTTAGCCTTGACTGTCACGCAGGATAATTACGTTATTTATGGATTACAAAATACTGATAAATATCTATTTTTAATTTATTATTTACATATTTTTAATATCTAGTAGAACATTGTTCCCAACGTTAACTGCTACTACATTACTTACTAATTGTTATAATATAAATAAAACATGTTTTTAACGGAATAACAAATAGGTTTTTCTTGAACATTACAAAAATATTATAGATCATTATTTTCAAAACTTTCAAAACGTATAAACACCACAATATTTTCGTTAACGTCCGCCTCCGTAGTGTAATGGTCAGCACGCTCGGCTACCGTTCTGGAGGACCCGGGTTCGATTCCCAGGGGGGGTAAGAATAAATATGAGTGATTTTTTCACTGTAATATTTATTCAATATTACCCTGGACTGGTACTTGAAGCGGAGGGCTGATCACCTTTCCTTCATGTGTAAACGTTCAAGATAACACTGCGTTTATATGACGCAGTGCCCTATGCACCATTGGGGTGCGGATAAGGGTTTTATTATTATATTATATTTTCGTTACCAGAAATTTATGTTTACCAGTTTCCTTTAAATCTAAAAAAGAAAACACTAGAAAATCGTTTTTTCAGTTCACTAAGGTAACACCACTAGTTTTGAGTACTTTAGATGTTCTCATTAACAGGTGAAAACACAACTTGTATTTTCACCTGCTTATGAGAACATTTGTAGATCTCAAAATTAGTCATATGCAAATCAATAAACTCAAAATAGTAGAGTTATACACGTGTTTCTTTTAATATTGAAACTATCTTGTTATTCGACAAAATTAATGGAAAATCAATAAATAATATCATTGATTTATTTGACATTAACTTGGAATTGGAAAATTACATGTAAATTGCCTTAAATTGTTCTTTATTTTAAAAAGAACTTTTTATAAGAGCGGATTCGTATGTTTACCGTTAAAATATATTTTATAAAACATTATTATGACCCTTGAAATTTTCTTTTATCAATATGTTAAATTTCAGAATTTTTGTGAATACTTGGTGTAATACCCTCACTGTAGGATATAAAATAAACGTATATAGTTTTATGAATAATAAATTTAAGATGAAATGATAATCATCCCTTAAACATCATACCTCCGGAGAAAGGGTCATAGTTTATCTTTCATTTTACGAGAAAATAATCCTTTTGCCATAAATTCACTAACATAATGCTGTATTCTGCCTGAAGGTAAAAACCTATTAAACTTCATTATCGTTTTACGTACTTAAAAAAACACTATAAAAGAAGTAATGAGCATTTTACTCCGCATAGTAAATTATTTTGTATTTATTCCATATTTTTGACTTGTTATATTGATAAGTATACTCGTTTATAAAATACTATAATTGTACATAATGTATCTACCAAATAAACTATTTTCTCTATTCAAAACAAAATATATGAAGAATTGACACTATTATATTCCAAAATAGCAAAACAAGAGCGCTTCATTTCCATTTTCTAAATCAAAAGGAGAGATATATTTTTACATACTCGTATTTATAACACAAATCTTATAATGCAATTTCATTATAAAAATATATAAAAATTAGCCCACAAAATTCTAAAATTTTGAAAGACTGATCGCCAAATATTCTAACTGACCTAATATCCTAAAAGGCAATATCGTCAGATGGTTCTTCGTTGAAGGTTAAATACGAATGAATGATTTATTTATTTAAAAAAAATGTATTTAAACAAGAAAATTACTTTTTAACCACATTAAAACAAATCCAATACATTGTATGTAGATTTTTGTGTGGAAATACTACGTTTCGATCCTTTTTAATTTATATTTCAGTACATTTCGAAATTCAGGCATGGTACTAATATATAATAATATTTGCCACTACAATATATTTTAGTTTCAATTAAATATTTCATATCGTTCCGAACATTTTTAATTTGTTGCCGACGGAGGTTAGAGGTCAAGCTAAAATATGGAACGAAGGCAAAATAAAGGAATGGGTAAATGATCAAGAGTTAATTCTATGAAAATTATAAAATAGTTTATACTTTATATTTTTTTCTCACTTTTTTGTGTGTATATAAGGAAAAAGTATGTAAAAAGAGCTCCACCAACAAGACACACAAGGTGGGTTGGGTGTCTACAATTTTTTAAATGTTTTTTTAAGTTTTTCTTTTAAGTAAATGTATATAATTTTATGTAAAATAAAAATAATATGGAGATGGTAAATAGATTTTTTAAAATTTATTTTATTATTAAAGAGATTTCAATACAATTCAAGATACACAGTACACATTACACAGTGATTTCTTTTACACAAATAACAGCTTCCATGGTTTTTCCATCTTTATTTTTTTATAAATATTCAATGTTGCGTTTTCCCATGACTTGATAAAACGACATTTATAGCTAGTTTGTCCTTAAACATATGAATGAATAATTAAACGATCAAGTGACGCAGATTGAATTTGGGAAAAGACAATTTGGCACAAATTCATTTGTCTTTCTATCATAAAATAATAAATTGAATGTAGGTTTTTAAAGAAAACACAATTCGTAACCCAAGGGACTAGATAATTTTCGCGCCTGTATTCTCGTATCAGTTTAAGATTGATTTAAAACGTAATCAAATTATTTTAAATGCATCCAGATTTTTATATACTCGTAGATGACGATGAAACTGAAAGATTAATAAATGTTTACAATCTCAACAATAATTAGGGTTCAGCAATCTCAACAATAATTGTTTTACAATTTAGCTTTATTATTTACTTCATAACCTTATATTTCGACAGAAAACATAAACTTTAATAAAATTTAAAAATAAAACTAGATATACATAACGTGATATAAATCTCGAATCGAAATTTATTTTAATATTCAATATATTTTTGTTCAACATGTAGGATGTCAATATTACTAAATTTTCATTCCCGATTCGGGGTCGATTCATTAACATTATAACGACTCGTCTTCACATTTTATTAATTAATTAATTTTACGACATTTTTCAAAGTAAAATATACATGTTAACGATTTTAATTTTATAAATATAAATTCATATTAAATATGTATAAAAACTAAGAGATACTGTTGTCTTTAAATATAACGGAGTCTACCGTCATTTTATTTAAAACTCTAGCAAAGTGTAAAGATCCTGAACAAGCACTCCCCTAATTAAAGGGCTGAGTAATTAATACGGAGGATTAATCAAACAGAAACCTTTTTTCAAAGGCTTAAATTTATATAAATTGAGATACCTCAAGAGATGACTAGCTTAGTTTAACAAAAGAGGTAAAATTTAAAATGTTTTTAAATTTTATTTACGACTCCAGTTTTTTAAGTATTTTAACAACTCAAAGATCTATTTTTTATTTTATCTTCTAACTCTTATCGGTACCTGATGGGGCATAGAACACTGTATCACATCAATGCAGTTTTATCTTCATAGTTAATTAAAGGCGTTAATTTAAGGCGTTAATAGGTTCAAGAACAGGGTGAAATTATATCAATATTCGGGTGGAGAAACAAATAAATTTATTTTGAACCCCTAGGAATCGACATCGGGACCCCTAGCACCAAAGCCAAAAACACAAGCCATTCCACCATGGAGGCAAAGATAAAACGACTATGTATTTATACCCTATATTATTCTAATTATATTTTCACGAGTAAAAATTACCGTTTTCTAGCTACAACCCTTTCGTGAACTTTTGACTATTATTTATTATATTAAAATACAGCGTATGTATGAGGAGATGCATGAACGTGGAAGAGGCGAAGAATATTTGCAAGGACAGAGTGGTGTGGCGCTCTATTCTCTCTGCCTACCCCTGCGGGGAAGCGGTGTGATGGTTAGTTAGTTAGTTAGTTAAAATACAACGTAAATAAGAACCAATGTCAATCAATTATGTATTAAAAAGAGCACTAGATAACTTAAATATTCATATATTTTTTAGTGATTTTAGATCATTAACAGTAATTCAACAGTTTATTTTATAGTGATTTAATAGTTTATTTTTTAAATAATTTAATAATTAATTCAGTAATTTAATAGTTCATTCAGTAATTTAATAATAACTTAATAATAATAATTAATAATTATTTAATAATAATAATTAATAATAATAATAATAATTAATAATGATAATTAATAATAATAATTAATTGTAATTTAATAATAATAATTCAGTTATTTAGTAATTTAATTCAGTAATTTAATAGTTTAATTTTTATTTTACTAACAGTAATTTAATAGTTTATTTTATTTGTGTAATTCATAAATTTGCTATCTAAGATGTTCTAGACTCCCGTTGAAAGTGAAATAAAACAACAAAAAAACACTAGGTACCTTTATCAAGATACAACGTTACTAAGAAATAATGTCATTTAATTTTTTTATTAAATATAACATTAAATAACTTGAAATTGATATTTTTTTGTGATTCAAATATTAAACACTAATTTACCAAATATATTTTATTTATGTAATTCACAAATCTTCTAACTTGGATGTTCTAGACTCCCGTTGAAATTTAAATAAAACAACAACAAAAAATACTATTTTACCTTCATCCGAATAAATAATATATCCAACAAGTCGGTATTTCAATCTGTAGCAAACAGTATCTATCCGTGGTTATCAAGAAAAAAATTACTGAACATTTAAAAGAAATTGTGTGAGATATAAAACTCAATCGCTCTCTTTAATTTGTTTGGATCCTCACTCGGTATTATATTAATCATTCATTTATCTGGTTTTTCCATAGACAAAATGGCTGCTGCAAAATTGGAGCGGGAGATGTGCCTCTGTAATATAATAGTGCGATGTTTTCGGAAGTTGTACCACTAACAAAACCGGCTCCTTTAATGAAGTGTAATTTTATGCAAATTGTGCATTATTTTCTTACCACTGACCCACATCAGCTACTCTGACATAGAATACTGGCTTCAATAGATTATTATTGTACAAAATTATTAATATACCATTATTATACTCAATATTCATAACATAATGATGAACCTAGGTATAATTTGATTGATCTCAATTTGTATCTGAAAATTTCCAAAGACGAGTGTATGATATTGGATAGTAAAATCATTTTTATTCTTTTGGTATTCACATACATACATTAAATCAGTGGTTCTGAACATTTTCGAAGTCCGGGAGCACTTTTGATGATAAGAAAAATTCGCAAAATACACCAAAACTAAAGATCCAAAAAACATACAATGATTACTTAAATAAAACTGATTATTTTATTACAGATAAGTAAAAAATTAAATAAATAAAAAAAAACTCCAATGAAACTTTTTGCGGCGAGAATTATTTATGTGACACCTGAGATTGTCGGCTTTTACAAATGTAAGTTATATTAGGTCTAATATTTGATAAAGCTACTCTCGTTTCTTCATCCAATTGCTAAGCTGAGGTTCACAAATCAAGGGTCACATCCTTTCAATGAACCTACCATTGATGGAGCACCGTCTGTACAAATTCCTACACATAACTCCCGTGATATTTTCAATTGTTCTAAGTATAATGATATCGAATCAAAGATATCTTGACCGCTGTTGTGAGGTGAGCGCACAAAACTTCACTTTGCAAGGGTTCTGCCATCTAACCATTATATTTGCAACTTAAATCGCACAGTGAATGAGCCAACACTGAATTTTGGTTTTCATATTTTCGCGGAGCACTTGCAGCAAGCTAAGATGGAGAAAAATTTATAAATTTAGTATTATTTTCGGGTAATTTTGAAATTGGAATTAATTAGTAGTGGAGTAGGGTCGAATATAGAGCCTTTCATTATAAATCCACAACACTAACAAGTGTACTCGAACTTGGCATTTAAAAAGAACATACATCACGTTGTAAATAAATAAAAATCAAACAAACTGAATTACGAATTTCAAACCATTTATTTCACAATAGATTCATTGATATAATAGTTTATCATAGTGTTATCATAATTTAACTTTTATCATATAACTCCTATACAAAGGCAAACGCTTTCGGGTCATTCGGTCTATATATGTATATGATTCCCAGTGCCGGCGAATGTGTTAGAAAATCGCATAAAGTTATTATATTTCTCAGTGTGTATGCATCACACTTAGCGAGAATAATAACTAATCTTCATACAATTACAGATACAAGATTTCGCTGCTTCAGGTAATCATAGATGAAACGGATGTTCTGCAATTCATGTCTTTAAATTATTTGTATGTGTGTGTACCAGCTATAAGATTTCCGTTTAAATAATTTGTTCTTCAATCTGTTAACATTTTAAAACACGGTATTTGAATATTTCAAGATTCTAAAAAATAAAAAAAGTTCTGTTTGCAATGAAAAAAAAAATATTATGTAAGAATTGCACAAAAATTTAAATTTCATTTATTGATTCGGCAGTCACTTCGTGGTAAAATCTATCCATTTTTAATTTAAGTTCTTAAATACCACTATTTCTAAAAATTTATTATGACACGTATTTCGATGCATATTACGGTGTTTTTAAATGATGCGGAATGATATGAATGAATGAAAATAGTAGTATTTACTAAGTAAAACTAAAATTTTAAAAAAATAGTTAGACACTGTCTATAGTATACTCACAAGGTAAATTTGATTGATTTTAAACAACAGTTTTTCCTTCCTCGTAATACTTTTATCACATTCATGTTACATTCATTTTTTGTTCAAAACTTTGCTTTTTCAACACGTTTCATTAATTGTACTTAATATAGCATGTATTGAAAAAATGTGAGCCTGTGGCTTTTCACACAAAATATTTTTCATACTATGCGATACCATGTTTGCCAAAATGATGTCCCCGGTAGAAACATAAATTGACACATTTGTGAAAGGTACGGATAGAAGGCTTTTACTGTGGTGAAACGAATAACAAAATATTGTTGACATATATCATTTTTATGTATAAAACTTACAACGTAACCTCAGAGGAACAGCTAGAACCGTAAATCATACATTATGAGATTGAGTTTAATAAAAAACAATGACTCCAAAGTTTATTTATTCATTATTCATATTTTTTATTACTTTCATATATTTAGATACTGTGTCACAAATAAAACATTTAGTATTTTAGTTTCACTTTTTATTTTGTAACTGTTTTTTTATTAAATGTATTTTTATATTTCTTTAAAGTTATTCCAATAAAGAATAGATCATAATATGATACCCACGTAATATTTTTTTTCAATAAAACGGTACCTGTGTTGAAATTTACAATAATGATAACCTAATTAAAATATATGTTATTTAATTTATTTTCATGTTGTAGAGGTCAATAATTAAATAAATTAACAGGAACGTTTTAATTATATCGTAATAAAATTAATTTATTAAGTGGTAAAAAATAATGCATTTTTTTCTTTAAAAAAGTATAAAATAGAGGAAGAAACAAAATTTTACTATTTGTAATTCAAAATTTTGAAAAAAATGTGGCTAAATAAAATAAAAATAAAAATGTATTAAAACAATGTTGCCATTGCCAAGAGTATATACATATTATTTTGTTGAAATATATATTTTTTAAAGGTATTAGAAATGATAGACGTACAATAATTCAATTAATTTAAATGATGTATCGACTTATACCTGTCCATGTCATCACACGTCGTAAGTAAAGTGCTTCCATATTCCCTTACCATGTACTAGTATTGCTTCTAACATATTTATATCTTAATAATAATAATCTGTTGAGGGAAAAATACAATATTTATGTTAAAACAGAGTTTTAGGCATTTTCGAAATATTGCTAAAGTTTCCTTTTAATTGCCGTAAAGCGCTGCCAACATAAATGGAAATACAAATGAGAAAAAAATCCAGCATCCGTTAAAAGTAATTTGGAGGAGCAAAAATGTTTTTTTTGTGATGTAGATCTTTGAAAAGAACCATAAATATAAACCTTGTATCTAAATTGTTTTGTAAGCGTATAGAATTAAAGGAAATGGTGTAATAAAAAGGGGTATTAATGTCCCAAAAAACATTATTTTTGTTTATATGGGCGAAAACATAATAATTAAAACTAGTGAGAATAATCATTGGGTACATTTATGGTTGTATTAATAAAACATGCGATGTGTAAAGTTTAACATGAAAAAAAAATAAACCAAAGTTTTTTTAGCGTTTAAATGTAAATGAAATGCATAGAAATGTGTACTTTGTATAGCTAGGTAGGTTGTATAAATTTTTATTTTTATTTAATTTGCGGGTGAATTCGCGAATAATTTAAGTTTCGAATACCGAACGAATACGAACAAAGATTTTAATTGTAACTATTTTACTAACAAGTGATTTAATTTTTGGAATAATATATTAAAAATATTTTCAAATCTTATATTAGTGGTTCTGTATTGGTGTTGAATATAATATCCATGGACCATGGAAAAAGTATGTGTTTTGGTCCTTTTAACGTTCATAAACTCGTAAATTTATAAAACCCAATTTATCTCTGGAGAAAAATCGTATGTAGAACTCATCCTAGGTATTAATACTGTTATCGTTCCTTTAACGTTACGTGGTATACTTGGCTAAACGCAAATATCGTAGTCATACAGGAGAAAGTGACCAAGTGCATATTTTTACAAAAACGTGATTATTGACTATTTGATATCTTACTAGCTTTATATTGCCCTGAAAGAATCTTAAACTTAAGAAATTTAAACTCGGAAGTATAATGTATTGACTTATTAAAAATGACTAAACTCCATTGATGTTTTTTTTTTGCCATGCAAAAAATGGCCCTCCTGAACATTTTACGTTTTGTTAGTTGGTCACTTTCTCCTGTACGACTACGATATGTATCCATAGAGTAAAAAAAGGGTTTAAGTGTTCTCAAGCTCTCTATGTTGCCCGCTATTAATCTTGCTACCTTTTCAATTATTCAAAATTCAAATCTACTCGCAGTCAGATGAGGTGCAACAAAAAAATGATTAATATCGTAATGATATATTTAAAATTTAAAATTGTCAATTTACTTTTTAAAAAGATATAGTGATGCCTCGCGTAACGAACGCTGTGAAAACGAACTTTCTGTTCGTCTATTATGCGACTTACACAACGGAATAAATCGTATTTCAACTTACCAAAGTCATCCTGACGATTAAAAAATAATATCTGAAAATAATAGCAGTAAAAATAAGGAAGAGGTATCAACGCCAGCAAAGGGCGGTTTTTTAGATTTGGGAAAAGGTATGGAATCCACAGCGTCACTATACACGGTAAGGACAGTCTAGGCAAGAAAGAAGCAGAGAAGTTCTCTGTTGGCTTTCAACAATATCGAAAGGATAAAGGCTACTCACAACAAGCATTCAATATCGATGAAACTGGCTTTTCTGAAAGAGAATGCCGAACAAAACCGTCATTACCAAAGAAAGGAAGGAATTGTCGGGACACCACCCATAAGGACAGACTGACACTCTTGTTTTCATCCAATGCTAGCGATGACCTGAAGATCAAACCTTTGTTGGTTATTCTGAAAATTCAAGGATTTTCCAGAAAAACAGCATTAAAGTCTAAACTAGTCTGACTAAAAAATAAACCTGAGTATCTTTTTCACGACCACATTTAAATCTACAGAACGAAATATTATTTTCACCGTGTTATGTGAAAACGCGTTTCATATAATGAACTTGCTCGTAGAACGAATTAAATACGTTATACGAGGCATCATTGTATGTATCAAACTTCAATGTGATCGTTTTTACGAACGATATTTAAAATGGAATAGAGATTATCATAGTCTACTGTTATCTGGTAAAAGTATATTCATATTTCATATCAGTTTATGAAAATTATTAAGTTATGCGAAGATTTCATAAAATTGGCGAGAGGAATGATTGAATATTAAAAATTGGCATTCTCACCGTAACACGAGTTTATGAACGCTAGTTTGAGTTCGAAAAATTTTGGAATAAGAAAATTAGCCATCGAAGCGAATAATTAGTTTAAGACAGAACTCTTGGCAGAGAAAGATTTACATTCTTTTTAAACATTAGTTTTCTTTTCCAATATAAATATCGATTTAAAAATTAATATTTAATAAAAAAAAGAGAGTTGAGTTAGTTTTGATAATGGATATTTGAATGCACATCCATCATTACCATTTACGTCAGAGACGGCCAGTAAAAAACAGCAATTCTTGAATTATTATAATAAACACATACATAACTTTAAACAACAATTCTTGAATTAAATAATAAACACACACATCGCTCACTCCTTTCAAGAACGTCATAAATCAAAAATAGCCAATTTTCAGTTCTGCATGTTTTCGGAATGCCCAGAAAATGTACTATATTCCAGCAAAAGAAGCATATTTTTAACTCAATATTTACCCGCTACAGGGCAGAAAGTGTTGTTTTTGCATTTTGAAGAAAAGGTATTGTTTAATTATTTTTTTAAATAAACTAAATATTTTACAAATGGAGAAAAAACCTTCAGGTTTTACCTAAAAAGATCTGTTGGACAGTAAAAAGTTCAATAAAAGTCTTGATATTTATTTTTGATATATTGTATTATATTTTTAAACTTTAAAAACGTTCTACTGAAAAATCAAGTTTTTTTTATTTATGACGTTCTTGAAAGGAGTGAGCGACATATAAACTTGAAAGCGGCCGGGTCAGGAGTCGTAATAATCGTCGGGTATGTATGAGGAGGTGCATGAATGTAGAAGAGGCAAAGAATGTTTGCAAAGACAGAGTGGTGTGGCGTTCGATTCTCTCTGCCTACCCCTGCGAGGAAGCGGCGTGATGGTTAGTTAGTTAGTTTTAACACATACATTACTAGTCGTGGAAAATTATAAAATGCCTATTTTTATATCCACCTATTTTTCAGTTCGATTACAACTAGGATTATCCTTCTGTGTATGCTGCTAAAAAAGGAGAAAACTTTACATTTCTTATACTGAATACATTAACCCTTGACCCAAGTTTCGGAAAATAATACAGCAGAGGTAAGCACTAAGTATCTCAGTATACTTTTATCCCATACATACATACATAAGTATCTAAAATAACCATTTCCTTCTCATCTACACCAAATTCCAGGTGTATTTCGTTCTCTAGTACCTTCTAAGCAAAAGACTAGGGCTGCCAAAAAAAATAGTAATAGGTTCTTTTGAGAGAGAAAAAATTATCGAAAAAACAGTGATACATTTCAACAACAGCAAAATTAAAAAAAAATATTATCGCGATGAAAACTTTTATCTCGATATAATCTTAATGTATAGCATTTGAAAAAGCAATTGAGTACAATTTAATATATCGTTGGGTAGGAATTAAATAGCGTCTAGTATTGTTTTTTTAGTGAATAACAAAACTACCATACATTTTTTTGGTGGATTTTAAATAAAAAACACTTGTGATGTGTCAAAAACCAATCGATTAATGCATATAAGAGATTTGATATCTTAAATAAACGAATTATATATATTACCCTCTCACGAGGACGACCGAAAAAGACTTTTCTTAAAATCTGGCGGTGTCAAAAGTCTGCGTAATCGGAGGGCATGTATGACTAGATGTATGGATGTGAAGGAGGCGAGGAGTGTATGTCAGGACAAAAGAGTGTGGCGTTCCATCCTTTCTGCCTACCCCTGCGGGAAAACGGCGTCATGGTAGTAGTAGTAGTAGTTGTAGTATATATTACGAGCTATTTGATTATTGGGTTTGTATTCATAATGCTTGGTCATTATATTGACCATTAAAATTGTTCAATGTATATCTTATATATTTGCATATTTTTATTTGTTAACTTTAATTTATCACATTGCACAGTCATCGAAAATACTGCTGTAATTTCTCTGGGCAGTTTGATTGATTGATAGCAATTGGTCAACCTTACCTAACCTAACCGGTTTAGTTTAATGTTAGATAAGTATATGAAAATTTGTTTTAATACAATATATTCTCTTATCTTTAACTTTTAATTTCTCATTGGACTTCCAGCATCAAACATAAAACGCGGGCAATATATTTTCTATACAATTCATCACTTTGTCACATATCCCTTTGGGCACTTTTAAAATTGCCAGAGCATTATAAATAATGTCCAATTACTTAGATTGCCCGTAAAATAAATACAACTAAAAAAATCTTTAAAACTAAACCTTTATAAAGTTTGTTTCAACTTTCTATCACGTTCGCTCTAGTCCTATTCGTAACCCCTGATCTAACCCAACACCCGACACCGGGCTCCATTCACTCCTCTGGGTATGAGAACGGAAAAAAGCGAGATTGCTGTGGGTGCCATAATGGATACTTCTCTTGCCGTACTGGTTTTATCCTCGAAAAATATGTACAAAAGCGTTGTGCTTGAACGGAAAAAGCTCTAGGGATAAAAATAGAAATTTGTATGCAGCATTTTAAAACAAACTTAGCGATTTTATGTGACTCGCATTCGCCTTTTGCTTTTTTAATAATTTTCCGACGTAAAATGAGAACTTTGGATTCGTACAGTCATAATAGTAAATTGCATTACAGTATGTAGATCAGTCATACGCTTCAGGTCCACTGTCCAGAGTAACACATTCATGCAATTAAAATCACATGATTATTAGGTAGGTACCTAAGTTCATTCTACTGAAATTCCAATAATATTACTATCTTTCCTTGAAATTTTGACTGACAGTCATATCAACCCTTCCTCTACCTCTCCTCCTCAACTCCTTACCTGATCCTTCACCTTGTTCTTAACAATTTAGAGTTTTGCAATATTGCAATTATTTGATTATTCGTGGTGTAATTTCATTGTGTACTAGCACTATGTGCCCGATCATTTCGAATAGCTATATAAGGTTCAAACTTTGACATTACATCATGTAGTACTATTTAAAAAAGACAAAGGTAGTAATGTAAGGTTTGCTCGATCGCTTCTTTTTGATTTTGTGCTTTCAATACGGATTTTAACCTTGACGCAATGTTATTGTGGCACTTAACATCATGTATATCATGCAGTATCAACAGTCTGTTTGGAAGTGAAGGAATTTGACAAAAATTTGAATCATTTAAAACGTCCACGAACTGTCGTACAATTAAACTCGTGTAGTAATCGCATTTAGCCACGGGACGCTGAATGTGGGGACCGCTGAATGGTGCAATTCTCAAAACCATTCGTTAAAATCCGTTATAAAAGCCAAAATCAAAAAGAAGCGATTGAGCAAAACCTACATTAGTACTCCTGTCTTTCTTAAATAGTACTACTACTACCGTTTTCCCGCAGGGGTGAGCAGCGAGGATAGAACGCCACACTCTTCCGTTCTTATATACACTCCTCGCTTCCTTCACATTCATACATCTAGTCAGAACCTAAACCACCAGGGTTAGGTTCTGATTGATCTGATCGTGCCTAGTCTTTTTCGGCCATCCTCGTTCTGTTCTCCCGCTCATATTCGACACATATACAATTTTTCTTAGTCGTTATCTCGTTATCTATTCGCTCCACATGTCCATACCACCTAAAAGAACTTTTCTTAACATTTTCAATAATCCCTTGTTCAGCCTTACATTTCTTTCTTAATTAAAAAAAATATTGTGGCACTTAACTTATGCTCTATAATTAAACTGGATAAAAATGATTAATTTTTATAAGCGTAAAATGATAAAAACCAAAAAAAGTGACACCTCTTTTTTCTAAGGTTTATCTGTGAGGGAAATTTTGTATAAGTGATTCAGTTAACCCTCTCCAAATCATGACTATATCGCTACCCCTAGCCGGTACTGCCTAGCTTAAATCTTTTACAAAAATATTTTTGTACTATCGTGGCACTATATTTAAGCGTTATAATTAAACTGGCAAAAAATGATGAAATTTTAAGACTGTAAAATAATAAAAACAAAAACTCAAAGCCTCTTTTCTCAGAGGTTGAGAAAAGAGGCTTTGAGTTTGAAGAAGCGATTGAGAAAGCCCTCTTCAGATCTTCTCTTTATTAGTACCGCTACCCAGCTTACATAATTTTAAAGTTTTTTTTTTTTACTTTTATAATATCGTAGTACTTCACTTAAGCATCATAATTAAGTTGACTTAAAATAATGTTTTTTTAACAGCGTTAAATACTAAAAACTACTTTGTCCGCCTCCGTAGTGTAATGGTCAGCACGCTTGGCTACCGTTCTGGAGGTCCCGGGTTCGATTCCCAGGGGGGGTCAAATAAATATAAGTGATTTTTTCAGTGTAATATTTATTCAATACTACCCTGGACTGGTACCTGAAGCGGAGGGCTGATCACCTTTCCTTCATGTGTAAACGATCAAGATAACACTGAGTTTCTATGAAGCAGTGCCTTATGCACCATTGGGGTGCGGATAAGGGTTTATTATTATTATTATTATTAAATACTAAAAACAAAAAAGGAAAGCTCTTATTGCAAAGGTTTGTCTGTGGTAAGAGTAAGCTATCTTTTCTCAACTCACCCCTTTATTAGTACCCCTGTTTTTCTTAAATCATTTTAATGTTTTTTTTTACTTTTATATTATTGTGGCACTTAGCTTAAGTACAATAATTAAACTAACTGAAAAATGATCAATTTTTAATAGCAGAAAATGATAAAATCAAGAAAAGCAAAACTCCTTATTTCAAAAGCTTATCTTTGATAGGACTGGTAGGGATTCGGAGAAAGATGTAAGAAAATAATACCACAAATACTCAGACTAATTGAAAATTAATTTCTATTCAATTCGTTTTACAACTAGCCAGAATTAAATTTACGACGCCAGATTTAAAGTCAAGCGTCTATCCTCCATGGCGTATGTCTCTGTTGATCTTTTTTTTCAGTTTTTGTATATATTATGTTTCAAAATAGTCAATGTCATTTTTTGACAAAAAAAAAGTAGATTTATATTATCCACTGACACTTCGTGATGGAATTGCATTTTTAATTTATTATTAGATAAAAACCAATATTTTTAGCTTTTCCACTTTTTTATTTGACCAGCGACCGGGTTTCGTCGTTAGACCAGTCTGATGATGTCGGTAACGACGAAACCCGGTCGCTGGTCAAATAAAAAAGTGGAAAAGCTAAAAATATTGGTTTTAATCTAATAATAAAAATAATAAAAAAAATAAAAAAAGTAGTTATTGAAAATCAATGACAAAAAGTGGCTACTATTTTTCTGTTTATTTTAAGCAGAAACTTATTATTAAAACCCTTATCCGCACCCAAAGATCCATAGGGCACTGTATCCAATCAGTGCAATGATAAATTGATCGTTAATTATATGAAATCAAGGTAATTAGTGTAACGCTTCTGGTACCAGATCAGAGAATATTAAATAGCTCAGGCTGATCTAAGATACGATTGGAATTCGATACAGATGACTTAGCTGGACGAAGGAGCTTAGGGTGAAGCACATTACTGCTATATTAGAAAAGAAATAAAGGAGGAATAAAAATTACAAGAAAACAAAAAAAACTGCAATTTTTAGAGGACTCGGGTTGGTATGCGCATGTGAGGAGAATGGAACCATCCAGACTCCACCACATTGCACTATACGGCAACCCCGAGGTAGACGTCTCTCGGGCAGACCACCAAAGAGATGGTTTAACAGCTGGGAATCGGCATCGCAGGAGGCTTATCCCTCTTAAAAACAGGCCACAAAGCCTACACCAAGCAGAATATGAAGAAGAAATTAAACATGCCAAATGTATGTCTTTCCGAATGGCTCCATGGAGATTAACGTACCGGAAAAAGTGAACGAGAATGTCTACCCGACTATTAAACCATGTAATAAAGGAAAGCACTCGATTTGAGATCATCAGAATGGAAAAGAATCACGTTTGTTTAATAATAATAATATAACAATGACAATTTTCGCAATATACAAGCGGAATAAATGGACGCTCCCAAGAAAGTGATTCTACACAAATCAGCGGAGCGTTCATTGTAGGTATACAAAATGTTATAATATCAAAGATTACGTCTTTGTTATTTTAACAACACAAACTCAGTGTAAATACATACTTTGTCTTCTCTTACTACTAAAAATCCGTTAAGTTCAACTTTATCTTAGAATTCTCGCGAAATGTGTTGAATTTATCATCATATAATATGTTACTCGTATGTGGATACGGGTGTTTTACTTGCAGTATTGGAATACTATATTAAGTGCCATCGCAAAACAGTGTTTAGAAATTTCTTTAACCATAAATACTTTCATTAATTGAATTGGCAGTCACTTTGTGGTAAAATCTATCCATTTTAAATGAAAGTTTAACTTATTAAATACCACTTTTTCTTAAAATCCATACGGTGCACCGTATAGATCATTTCCAAAAACCGCGGTGTTTGAAAATGATGCGGAATGCATCGAAAAGTGTTACAGTAGATTTGAAGAAATAGTGGTATTTACCAAGTAAAACTTTAATTAAAAATGCGTAAATACTTACGAACGATAATTTTTCAAAAATATGGGAGATTTTTTGACATCATTCTGCCTAAAAGATTATAGTAAAATAAATGTATAAGAAAATATTACGTTGCGATACCTCTCCAAAATGTTTTTGAGATATTTACGAAGAACTATCAATCATTTTGTAATAACACATACCTTTTGGAGTGTTTTCAAGTTATTTCACAGTCAGGTTTCAAATTTATTTTCAATAATTAATGGATAAAACGTTAATAATAATAATAATAATAAAACCCTTACCCCACCCCAATGGTGCATAGGGCACTGCTTCATATAAACGCAGTATTATCTCGATCGATTACACATGAAGGAAAGGTGATCAGCCCTCCACTTCAGGTACCAGTCCAGTGTAATATTGAATAAATATTAGAGTAAACCCCTCTGGGAATCGAACCCGGGACCTCCAGAACGGTAGCCGAGCATGCTGACCATTACACTACGGAGGCGGACAATAATTAATTAATTAAGACAATAATTAATGGATAAAACGTTAACTGTATAAAATCAATTAAAAAGCGAAAAAATGTCATTAAATTAAAAATATATATAAATAATTACAAATCGTGATCTTATTTTAAATAAAATTGATTAATTTTTATTTTTCAATGTACAATAGGCTGTTTGTCATAAATTACTTATTTTTCACTTTTTTTGATTAAGTAAATTTACTTCCAACACCCTCGTACTTAATATACCAATTCCTTCAATTAAATTTTAAGTGAACTATAGAAAAACTTTAGATAAATTTTGAATGAACGACGAAAACTTCGCTAAAGTATATCTTTACACAATCTTTTAATTTAAAAAAATAAAACTCGACTTTGAATACGTCATCATAATTGAGAGATTTTCTCTTCACATCCTCTAAAATATCATCTTATCGTATGCCAACAACTATTTTTTACAACATTTTGAGTGTGTCCAAATACTTGTTCACAAAATCTGGATTATCTCCAATTACAGGAGTTATTTTCATATTATTTTTAATACTAATATAAGAGTTTCTGCTTAATAAAAAGCTTCTTTACATCTCACCAATAGATGTCTCTAGTGAAGTTCTAGTGATTCAAGAACAAGGTTTCTAAATTGGTTAATATATATCGAACTTCCAAGAATTTGAATAGTGTGGTTGTCAATAATGGGTAGAATTGGTGAATGTTACACGTGTGTAAAGTGATCACTTAAACCAGCCTATGACGGTCGTCAGCCCCGTAAATGCCCAGACTTCCATATTCTTCTTCATCTTTGATGAGATGTCAAAAAATAATACAACTATTTTTTTGTCCCGTAAAAAATAAACCCTTTTCATATTTTCGTAAGTCAGAGGATGTTTTATAAAATCAGATAGAATATGGCGATTCAAAAGAAAATAAGTAATATTATACATTCAAATTACAAAAGGTCAGAAAGCGGTATGTTTTTTCTCGTATCAAAAGATTGAAAATTTCAGGTTAAATATCTTTTCTAGCTTCCCCGTCCCATGAGATTTCAGGTATGTTGTCGTTGTTTATTACTGCCTTAGGGAAGGTCGACGGAGAGAGTTTTGATATTCCCAACCTATATTGATTTGCTGCGAAGAGCGAATTTCAATTTGTCCCTATGGATGGTAATGTGACTGCTAATATAAATTCTGAAAATGGATCTGGAAAACTGGAAAATAATTATTTTACTATCATCCTTTGGGATGAATAAATTTGGCGTAAATTTGAATGAAAGTACTGCAATAAAAAAATATATATAAAATATCATAATTTCTTTTTTTGACGCCGTACTGGAAAAGTACAGCTGTATCATCATATTTTTAAACCGTCTTCGTGATGTAATGGCTAGCGTGTTTAGCTACCTGGAAGTCCCAGGTTCGATTACAACGGGGGGAGGGGGTGAAAATAAATATAAGTGAGTTAACCCTTTAATATTTATGTAATATTACCCTGGACTGGTCCCTATGCACCATTGGGTGCAGATGAGGGTTAGAATGAGAATGTATCATCAGAGAAAATTAATGCCAATTTACTATAAAAAATTCAAACATTCTTCATCTGTGTACGATTTTTGTGCACCTACAACACCACAAATGTTTTTGATACATTTTGTAACATATTTTCGAAAATGAGGGTACCTATTTCAATTCTTAAAAAGAAATTTTATAAATATTACGTAATAAACATATAATAACATATTTTTAAATTCGCTATTCGAAGCGTTTCACATTTCGACAAGGGCCAGCAGATTCTCATCGTTTTACTCAACACAATAATTGAATTCAACCAATTATTGTTAGGTAGGTACCTAAATACATTTTCCGGAACGATTACATCATTCTTCCTACCATTTAAAAGATGTTTAATTTACTTTTTGGAGCAGAAATATCTTATAAGACGTGATTCTCACAAAACGATTAAACATAATTCTGATATATTTTTTATTTTTTATTAGGTTTTATCTTATTCTGACTATTTTGGTGGTGTCATCGATTTTATAAAAAATACTTCCGGTACAAACGTCCTTTGTTAGCAGCAAAACATAACCAAAATGTTAAATCCGAAATAATATGTCATATGGACATACTCTACGAATCTGTCAAACGTCTACCAGTTTAAAAAAAGTTAAGAAATAAATACTTGTCATCTTATTCTTGAGTAAAAATCAGTTTTCGCTAGATAATTACCGGCGCTCTGGGTCCATATATCAAACGTGACCGAAATCATTATGTTTAGAGAGATTTTCACCGACAATAAGCAACAATTTGGAAAACAACGTGTTCTCGTTCATTAAAAAAAAACCTTAAAGTTTGACAGATGTCTTTGTTAAATTGTTATTGATTAACATTTTCTCGACTCCTGACAAATATAAGATCTATCTTAAACACACGGGATACAAATAAGAAAAATGACTGGGATATGTTTTTTGATGTATAAATTATGTTAAAAATGTAACGTAAAATACTTGAAAAGAATAGGGCCAACAGAATATATTTATTAACATATTATGTCTGTTTTTTTCGTAACGAATTATTTATTCTAAATAGTTATTAGAGATATTTAGACGAAAGACAAAGCTAAATAATTGTGACCCTTATGATATTAATTACTATACTATTTATTACCCTCCTTAATTTTAGTACTCACACAAAAGAGCACCCTTCTATTGTAGTCTGAACAAACCAAATCCCGTTATTGGTCTGCTAAGGGCATGACTCAATAGCAGAAGGCTTTCAAAGGTTGGTGACTATATCCAGCCTCATTCCAATGGATGTATATTATATTATATATATGTAAATTCGTGAACAATGAAGGGTTGGTAAATTTCAGTAGTGAGATGAAACAATAGTTAGATTAACTACGTTATGTCAAAACAGTCAACAAATATTGTCTTTATTGGATTGTGATTTAAGAAGATATTTATTTTAGGAGAGTATTGTATCTTTAACAGCAGATTTCGAAAATAGGTTTTTAAGGCTCTATAATGTAGAGAAAAAAAGTGTAGATTAATTATTAGATCTTATGATCTTAATAATTAACCTACACTGAATTAGTCATAAATTAAAATTATTACACCTTGTACCACATAAATTTTAAATTATGAATTATTTAGAAAATTTAGAAATCCAAAAAAATCTTAATTCTAATAATAATTTATGAAAAATTTAAATTATTGTTTCAAAATTATTCACCTTTGCTTACCATTTTTCTTTAATTTTCTAACTCCGCCCACTTGACTAACCCCGCCCCTCTAACTTACCCCTCTCCTTATTTATAGAACAGTTTTTATTTTATTTTATAGTTTAGTTATTATTCAGACCTGACGATGGACGTTTAGCTTCTGAAAGTAGCAGTCGTTAATAAACTACAATGTTGATGTCAAATTGATAATACATGTGTAAATATACTTAAATATTGATTAGGCATTAACTATGTGGTACAAGTATAACGTGATGATTAAAACTTTTGAATTTATTAATGTAAACATGACAAGTTTTGAGAACTACAATTTTTACTTCATAATGTTACTATCAATAGTTATCAAAACTAGTTGAAACCATTATTCGTTCGAAAAAATAATTATGGTTTTTGTGAAATCGGAATAAGGAAAACTGACGTATACGATGAGTATCTACATTAGTTAAACTTTTCCATGAAATATTATATCATATTGCTAAATGTATTTATTCTCTCCTGACTGTATTTGACCAAAACCATTATCTTAAATTTAACGATTTTTTCGGAAATGATGTCAAGGTAGATAAATACATAAAAAGGTAGATAAATAGGTTAAAAAAAAACTTTGGTATTTTAACATTTAAACATAAAGTATTTTAACGAGATTTCAGAATACTTACGAGTAAAAACCGTCGTGTGCATACCGAAGTGTAGATATTAAAGTTTTTTGTCGTATAATAAAGAAAGAATGCCAAAAATATTTTATTTTTATGCTATTTTACCATATTTAATACTTTAATTTTGTACCACAAAATTAATGAATTGTATAAAAGTTGTACACATATAAGTTTGGTAAATAGCACCAAATTATGGTAATATATCAAGAATTTTTTTTTCATTCATGACATTGGCATTGACCTAGGAAAATTCGATACGAAAATTTTCATTTTGACAGTGTAGTAGAGATAAATTTAACCTTAATTTTTTTTTCATTCATGACATTGGCATTGACCTAGGAAAATTCGATACGAAAATTTTCATTTTGACAGTGTAGTAGAGATAAATTTAACCTTACTATATTTTATCATTATATCATATTAATTTTCTTTTCGGCATTCATTGACGTACCAAAAATTATGAGTCAGTGACCGGTTTCAAAATGCCAAACTCTTTAGAAGCAAAAGCCGAGAATGTTTAAGTTATCTACACTCCGCTAAAGCGTTATCTGTAATCTCTTCACTGTAATCTCAGCTTTGATGGATATATTTATTACAGAGTTTGATTAGTATACGATCAAATATTCACAATTGAAAAAGCAAGTTTATTGAAAATGTTTATTATTTTAGATGAAAGAACTTGGAATACTAAATAAAAATTAACCTACAGTTACAGTCACGACAGTAGAAATTCCAACATATTATAGAGAGTCGTTTAAATATATTTTTAAATCATTTATGAATGAATAACGATTATTAACTCCATCCATGATGTGTGCATTAGCACGTGCTATTAAACGTGGGTTAATAGCACGTGCTATTAACCCACGTTTGGGTATGGATAGGTTTCGAAATAATGCAAACGTGTTCAGTCAATCAAAACGTTATGAATAATAACATAACCTCTGTATAGGGTGATACGAAATATATTATTTGTTTAAACAAAGAGAAATGAAAATAATATGAATAATATAAATAAAATAGTATTTTTTTTTAATATTGTGGTTTTTAGTTAAAGTTAAACAGAAACACTTTTAAATCTTCTATTTTTTATCCTAAAATTAGATTCACATGGAAGTGTAGGTAGGTTCTGCATTTTTTTGCTGTAAGCAATTTTAATCTAATAAATTGTGGTTGAAAGCACTCTGCCTAGACAGCAAAAAAATAATGACAGTTCGCTACTTATAAAATATGCTGTGAGAAATATACGACGCGCGTGAAATTTAAACAGGACATTTAACTATGAACCTAGATACGTATTTAAATCCTTTCAGTGAAATTTAACACCGTATAGGTTTTTATTCGGTATAACTGATGAATGTGTTTTTTCGTACAAGTCGAAATACAACTTATTTGACTAGCAAAAAAGTAGTAGACCACTGTGATTAAATGGTAGTGACGAGGACATTTGATCCCGTGGCTATTATTTCAACCCTAGATCTCCCAAAACATAACTCATTCTCAGAAATAGAAGTACAGTAATAATAAGTTAAAAATTAATTAAGAAATAAATATTTGTGTAAATGTTGAAACTTCTACACGAAAAATAGTATCCTCTAAATAAATAATAAAAAATGGCCGTACATAAATGTATTGGAAAATAATTATAAGTGTTAAGTAGGAGGGAATCGAACTGAGGATTTCAAGATCATAATACAATTCATTCCATGCGACCATAATTATAATATACACACTCAATACTTACACATACGCAGGTAGTTTGAAATCTGGAATGATATATTCAATTTAGTTTGTTATTGCAATCTGTTTATTTGTGCAAATATTATCAATCGCACCGCAGCAGATTTCGCTGTAGAGAGAAAATATGTTTCAAGGTTCAGCGTATTGGTCGAGGATCAATATGCTGAAAATGCAGCGCAAACATCGCTTGACGTATTCGGTGCACAGAGTTGCAAGTGTTTTTTATTTTTTTTATTTTTATAATTGTACCTACAAAAGTTCTTTATATACAAAAGGATAGTACGTCCGTTGATGACGGGATATAGTAATATGTGTGGCAAATATTGCGGGTGACCAGATAAAACGCTGCAAATCACTTGCAAATATAAAAAAAAAAACAAACACTTGTTTAAGCCAACATTTTTGAGTTTATTAATGTAAACACGACTAGTATTGAGAACTACAGATATTCTCTTTAATTATTAAAAATATAAGTGTTAAAACTAGTCGTGTTTACCTCTAAAAACCCAAAAATGTAATCTTAGAAGTATTTTATGTTTATATTTTAATTATTGTGGTATTTATTCTTCAAATTAGTAAATATTATATTGATTGTAAATTATTATTCATTTACACAAAGCTCGTTTTTGTTGTTATTTTTGTCGTTTCTAATGAATTAAAAACAAAATATTATGAAATATGGATAAAATGTTTTTAATTTACTAAAATCTGAAAAGAAACACACTTTGAAATTATCGCGATGAAATGAAGAAAAATTATTTTGAAATCTCATCTCACATCTAAAAATATCCTAATTACTACAATATTGACCTTTTTTGTTTTTATTCTAACCAAGTTTTTGTCCGAACAAAATAAAAATATTTTACGATAAAGGTTCTAAAAAATATTAAAAAAGAAGACATGCTTAACATACATATTTTTGAACGACATTAATAAATTAGTTATTAAATATATTGAAAGCTTAAAATGATAAAAAATCCCAAAAAAAGAAATATTTAGCTAATGAAAAATCTACAAATAAAAATTGTGCCTTGGAAACATTTTCTGAATATTGCAATAAAAATAATTTTAAAAGGAAGATACAGTACGACAAAAGATTTGACTTGAGAAAGAAAAATATCTAGGAGTTTTTGCATTAAATGTATATTTTTATTGTGATATTTTTTCTGTGACACTGGGTATCGAGATTCGGGTCACCATCAGTAGGAGGGGGTAGTAATCTCCAATGCAAAATGTCTGGTGCAGTAACATCAGCAATGAATACATCAAACCAGGTGTACGCGAATGTCAGATGCATTAATGTGTTGTATACAATGCAACTCTCCGACAAACGTTATATTATGTATAAGTTAAACTTACATATTAACTATTGTGTTCGGGCAAATCCAAATACTTATTAATAACCGCACCGCAAATATATTAGCCAAACCTCACACCTAACAATAGACAGTACAATAAAGTCTAGAGAAATAAATACCTAACATTTTAAGTGTGTCCAAATACTTGTTCACAAAATCGGGATTATCTCCAATTACAGGAGTTATTTTCATATTATTTTTTGACATCTCATCAAAGATGGAGAAGAATATGGAAGTCTGGGCATTTACGGGGCTGACGACCGTCATAGGCTAGTTTTAAGTGATCACTTAACACACGTGTCACATGCACCAATTCTACCCATTATTGACAAATACACTACTCAAATTCTTAGAAGTTCTATGGAACCAATTTTTAAAACATTGTTCTTGAATCACTAGAACTTCACAAGAGACATATATCCTATAATACGTGATATATCATCCGTAGGGCGAATAATCCATTATCTGAAACAACAAAAAATCACAGTCAACATAACTTCAAATGCCGTGGCGTAGTTCGGTAGACGCTCGACTGCGAAACTGGCGTTGCGGGCCCTATCCTTACTATCCTACCTGCAGACAAGCGTCTAGAATTACAAGTTTTGGGGGTTATTCCGTTAGAAAAAAGAATTTTTCATAAAAAAAAATAAATTATGTATGTACGTAGGTACTTAGTTCATATGCCCAAAAACCCACGACGCCAACAGTATAAATATAAAAATCAAGAATCTATTCAAATTTTCTCGGTAATTCATATGAAACAAAGGATAAATTTGATAAATTTCGCTAGATCTAAATTGAAACCCTCTCAAAACAGTGCTCCGATAGTTAAGAAGGCTCGTGAAATTTTCCGCTACGCTAGCTCTTTGAATGATTCGATTCTCATTTCCCAGCTATTTTCTGGTTTTCCACTGTGTCCCATTACGGCCCGCTTGCCCAAAGCCTATAACGATCATTTCCCGACAAATGAGAGCGACCTATTGAATATAGAATACATAGATACTCCGTTTAAACCATTCAAACCGAAGAGGCAATTGAGTGAAATGAGAGAAATGTATTCCTGTATTGATAATAAAATCCTGATATGCCACAGGACGAAAGCCGATACGAGGGAATTGATACCGGGGTTAAAATAAATTATCGACACGAAAATATAAAAAATCCCTGTAAAGTATAAACGAGCGGGTACATATTTGATTTAATGCAAACTACCCAATTCGGAAAAGTAATGGTTTAACCAGTAACCAGTGGCTGTACATTTACTTATTAAAACAGGTGTTTCGAGATTTATACTACGCTAGCTGTACCTGGGCATGCATTACTGCGGTTTAGTTTGGTTAAATGGAAAAGAAAAACTAGAGATTTTTGATATTAACGTACTTGTGACGGATAAAATTATACTTTTTGAAACAACTCTTTTTTTAAACTCCAGTGGCAGCGCCATCTATTAAACGTAACAGAAACACACGCAATATCAAAATTTTCTTACGGTGGACACCATGTACCTTGACAGCAGTTGTCAGTCAGCATTTCCAATGTTCTCGATTTCATGTGTCATGGTTTTTTAATATTTTCATTGCTTCACAAATATTGTAAAATTACCCTTATTAGAAATGTGTCCTATTTTTTATTATTTTCTATTAAATCAGACTGAATGAAGGCAATGCTTGGCTCAGTCTAAGGATACAGGTATTTATAATATAAATAAGTAAATAAACTACTAATAAATAAAATACTCAAAAAACAAAATAAAAAATACTAAGAAAAGAGTTTCTCCTCAATAAAAAGCTTTTTTTTCATCTCATCAATAGTGAAATTCTAGGGATTCAATAACAATGTTTCAAAATTGGTTCAAATATATAGAACTTCCAAGAATTTGAGTAGTGAGTTTGTCAATGATGGGTAGAATTGGTGAATGTTACACGTGTGTAAAGTGATCACTTAAACCAGTCTATGACGGTCGTCAGCCCCGTAAATGCCCAGACTTGCCCAGACCATATTCTTCTTCATCTTTGATGAGATGTTAAAAAATAATATGAAAAATTTTTCTATAATTGGAGATAATCCAGATTTGTGAACAAGAATTTGGACATATTCAAAATGTTTTAAGTAAATAAACGTTTAGCGTGTCAATTCTTCCGTAATGATTTAAACCGTTGTCTAACTCGTTCGACCTTCATTACACATCACCTAGTCCAGATTGACGGGAATTGTTCACCGCAGCATCAAGATTCGAGTTCTAACCGTATATTTCAACTAGTGACCTCGAGGAACTTGAAATGGATGTTACGGAAACCCATTTTCAGCGGAAAGTTGGCGCTTAACCGTTTAAATAACGGAGTAATTTATTCCGTTCACGAAGGGAATCATCATTATAGAACTTAACGAAATTCTCTCGAAATTGAAACCTCGTCTTGATACAAAAAAAAACTTAATCAAATATTTTTTAAATTTTCGTTGATATTGTATATAACAATTCAAGGTATAAAAAGAAAGAGGAAAAATATTACGACATCAATTATCAAACGCTATTTTATTTTTTTTACATTTTACAACATTGTGTTGTTATAATTAATTGAGTGTAATACATGTTTTATATGACTACATATAATAAAATACATACACATGTAAGGTGATAATTTCAAAGTTTATGAAACATGTAATGATCGCGAATAAAATTAAAAGAAAGTGGACTATACCCGAATACAATTCTATTCCCTTATTTTTTCATTGTTAGGAATGTATTTTGTATTTAAGCGATCACAAAATAAATGAGATATGGATGCCAAGTTAATTAATTTTGGTTACTAAAAACATAAATTTTCACCAGAAACAGAATTAAATTGCCAATATTGAAATAATACAGTGCCATATTAAAAAAAAAAATAGTGAAATTTTAGCATATATATATGAGAACTTGTCAACGTTTGGGACTGCATTCTAACATCTTGGGTAATTATGTTATTTTAACAAGGACAGAATAAAGTAATAATAATTAAAGTCTGTATCAGCAACTAAATGTATTTGATTATTTTTTGACATCTCATCAAAGATGAAGAAGAATATAGAAGTCTGGGCATTTGCGGGGCTGACAACCGTCATAGGCTGGATTAAGTGATCACTTTACACACGTGTAATATTCACCTATTCTACCCATTACTGACAACCACACTACTCAAATTCTTGGAAGTTCTATATATATGAACCCATTTTGAAACATTATTCTTGAATTACTAGAACTTCACTACATTATTCTTGAATTACAGACACATCTATTGGTGAGATGAAAATAAGCTTTTTACTAAGCAGAAACTCTTTTATTAGTATGTGAGGTCCGAATCCTAGATTGTATCACACACATGAGAAACGCCAGAAAATATCATTTTTATTTTTATTGTTTAAGCTTATAATTTGAACAGGTAATTTATTTACAACATTTTGAGTATGTACACACTCAAAATGTAGCAAATGTTTTTTCATAAACATATTTTTTTTAATTTGTGTGAAGTAAATAATATCCACAGTCCGTATAATTGAGTAGGCACCTATACTTGATACCACAAGACCACTGTGATATCTCTCTTATTATTTCCTCTGACAGCTTTATTTGCATATCGTATTTCAACATCAACCTCAGTTTCCAATCATACATCCTAGATTAATAATTTAAATAAATATCTATCAATTATACTTGATCTACGTTTTATTATCACATCTGAAAAATGAAAAATTTAACGCAATGTTACAAAATTTATTGCGTTATTTTTGAATATTTTTTAATTCAATTTGTTATTATTTACTAAAAAAATCCTAATCAATATCATATTAAAAAATATTTTACTCTCTAAAAACCATAAACTCACGCAATAACTTTATAAAAAAAAATATGGCATGATGACCGTGGATGACGCATGAAATAACGGGGATATTATTTTTTTATCAAGTCAAAAATTAATCGTTTGATCGCTTTTGCTGAATTGATCCGAATGTAAGTTTACTAATTTATATTTCATATTAAAATATTTAATTCACACAAATAATCTAACTAAGTACAGGTATATTATTTTTGTTTATTTTTTACCATAAGTTTAATTTATTAAATTAACGTATAATAATATGCTGAACAGCATAACGTATTCTAGAAAAATAATTAATCAATGTTATGAACATTGAAAAAAAAACAAAAAATGTATACATATATTATTAAGAGAATTAATATGACTTAATATAAAGTTTTATACATGCAAATTTTTTTTCGTTGAAAAATATAACTTTGGGTAATATATTCGAAGTCGTGACGTTTTTTTATCTAATGGCTTTTTACCAGGACAAATATTCAAATTACTTTGCTTCCTTACAATTTATTGCATTTTTATATGCAAATCCATAAAAAAATATAGGTCGAATTCTCGGAAAAGACGTGCTGTTATCGTACACGTAATAATAAGGAGTAAAAACGTCAATATTGACTTCTTTTGTGTCGTATAATTTATAAGTCAAGGATAAATCAGCTTTTTCGTTCGCATATTGGTATTGAATATGATGAAAAGTATAAATTTATTGAAGACTTTATTTAGTCAATTGCCGCGATGCTCCGTGAATCAATAATACATTAATATAAATATAATTATATAATATCTCTTTAAATTTCACTAAATTTATTAAAAATGATATCTAAGGGATATTTTTTTCCGGTAAAGTAGATATTTTGTATGTATCGGTAAGTGAAATCATCTGTAGGTTGTTTTAATAGAATGGCATTCTACTTTTCAACAACCCGTCTATAAGAAGGCTTTAAAATGCTATATATGTATTTTTTGTACAAAATGGGTAGGTATTTTTTATATAAAATAAAGTCTTTTTTACTAGCAAAAATATACTTTGAAATTTTTATACCGTTATTGCTTTCAAATGTAAAGAATTTTTAAGAAAATATGTTGTCATAATATTAAGTTAAGTTAAGGATAGAATAATACACTAAAAAACGCCAATTATTTTCAGTTTATTTTTGGCACTCAGTATAAAAAAACTAATTCCCATTACAACAAGAAACACAATCTTGATTAATTAGTTTTTTATATATAAATGAACTCTCGATTAATCTCTTTATTATAAAATTTCTTTACGAGCATTCACTGAAGGAGAATCCTTCTAGCCGTGATTTCATCAATCGATTATTCGGCGAATTCTTTATACGACGGGTTTCAAACCGATTACAACTGGCGCCTTGGAGGAATGTGTGAAAAACTGACCTTTGTTGAGACTTTACTTCGCATATATTGGGTATATCAGACACTGAGGTAAAGGGAATAAAAAAAAACCTGCTTTCGACTGTTACCCGTCTTTTCACCCTGGCCCTATCACGCATAAATTTTAAAATTTTATTGCTTTTAGTTTAATACACCTATTCAATCACGATACTGGCAAGTCAACCTAAAATTAAAATTTCCCTAAATCCGCACTTATTGACTTACAAATTTTTGTTAACATTTTGGCTTATTAAGACATCCTGTACCTTTAATTTTAGTCAGTACTGAAACATGTCCTCCTCGTAACTTTCCACGTGTCACTGAGACGACAATGGGGTCTGAAAAGATGTCAAGAACACCTCCCAGACGGACTATTATTGTCCTTTAAACAAATTGCGGAGTGGTAAATACTACTCACATATGTATAGGTAAACTGCATCGTTCAGTATTCAGGAAAACTATCCTATAAACCTGCCAGCGATACATTTTGTTGCAACTAAAACCCTACGAAAACTTAAATAAAAGTATAAATAAAAGACTTTTAAAAAAAATCTTAAGGGGATGATTACCTCATATGGATGAAAGCACCTTTTCTGTAAATTACAATGTATTCCCTACGTTCTAAAAGCCGGTCTAGGGTAAAATACCATCCCAGAATTTCGCACACGTAAGTTTTTATTAAGATTGAATATCAAGCTTCACTTTTTCAATTGAAAGAAACACGATGTTTGTTAAGATTCTAAAATTGAAAGGGTTTAAGATTTTCTTTGGAAAATTTAGAACCTTCAACTAAATAAAACGTACGACATCGCGGAAACAAATGGATTATTTAATCTACAGTCTTTATAAAGTGCCTCATTTACAATAATACATTATTTATTTTGGACTGTTTCAATTATTGAAATTTTTTTGGTCGCAAATTTTTCTATTTTTGAATTATTTTATAATCATCCCATCAGTAGAGCGCAATTTTCAACTTTGCCAGTTTCACACATTCTAAAAAATTATATGAAAAACATAATAATTCATTAACATAGTTATACATCTATCTACCTACATAATTCCACATATTTTTGCATTGATGACGCTCGCCTATAATGAAAAATAACCTTTTACGTAATAAGAATTTTTAAGAGTTGAATCATGCCGAGATATTCACTGGAAGTACTATAGAATAAATAAATGACAAGGAAAACTGGTTTCATCCGTTCGTCACTAAAATTTCTTCATTATTTCCGAAGTATTTAACGTAATATTATATTTTAAAAGTGATACTGCTTCAGTCGGCAAATCGGGGCTTATCAATTAATATCTCCGGAAGAAATTAAATTCCAGTTTTCTATTTATTTTTATACACATAAAAAAATATGCGTATCTTAAAAAAGTATATGAAAATGAAAATTCAAATATATTGTACTTCCAATGGAGAAATCATTATTTTTGTTTATATATTGTTGTTTTTTATATTTTTGAATTCGATAATACTTTACAATAACTCTTATATGAAGAAAAAAATCATCGGTTTGTGGTCGTATGGCGGGTTAATTAAGTTACTAACATTAAATGTTTCACATTTTACACCTCAACGTAGATGAAGACGAATATGGAAGTCTGAGTATAATATTCACCATTCTACTCTTAGAAAAAGCCGAATTAAAAGCTTTATACTTAAATAAAGTTTTACTTAGTAAATATCACTATTTCTTTAAATCTAAAAAAAAGTTTCATCCTAATTTCGGGGAGAACACAACTCATAAGAAGCAGGTTAACATCATGGCCTTATTTATTAGTCCTTTCTTTCATTGAAAGCAAAAATTTACTTTCAAAATTATTTTTAGACAAGTTTAACAATTTTATACAATCCTAGTATTTTAATTTAGTAAAAAGTATTATCACAAAGAAAAAACATTTTTTATATATCGAGAATGCTAATATTTATGTTATTTATGTTCAAATTATACAGCGACTTTATTACTGTAAACGTGGGTGAAGGTGAAATGCCTCGCAGATTTGGGTAACTAATGATTGATGTATTGAGAGAAAAAACGTATTGGACCTTGAATCAAATGTGATTAAAATATTTACGGTTTATATAACGAATTTACTGCATATAATAATGGCAATTTGGTGAATAGTGCACGATGGGCCATATTATGAGTTCGGTTGTTCAACGAATGCATACTTTAATACAATACTTGCAACTTGATTTGAATAATCTTATCCGTAATATAAGAGTGATCTGTTGAACGGTTCACGATTGCCCATATTATGAGTTCGGCTGTTAATAATCTAGTCCGTAATAATACAATACTTGCAACTTAATTTCAATAATCTAATCCGTAAGAGTGACCTGGTGAATAGTACGGGACTGGCCATATTATAAGTTCGGCTGATTAACGCATGCATACTTTAATATACAATACTTGCAACTTGATTTGAAAAATCTAATCCATAATATAAGAGTGATCTGTTGAATAGTTCACGATTGCCCATATTATGAGTTCGGCTGTTAATAATCTAGTCCGTAATAATACAATACTTGCAACTTGATTTCAATAATCTAATCCGTAAGAGTGACCTGGTGAATAGTACGGGACTGGCCATATTATGAGTTCGGCTGATCAACGCATGCATACTTTAATATACAATGCTTGCAACTTGATTTGAATAATCTAATCCATAATATAAGAGTGATCTGTTGAATAGTCCACGATTGCCCATATTATGAGTTCGGCTGTTCAACGTATGCACACTTTAATACAATACTTGCAATTTGATCTCAATAATCTAGTCCGTAATAATACAATACTTGCAACTTGATTTCAATAATATAATACGTAAGAGTGATCTGGCGAATAGTGCAGGACTGGCCATATTATGAGTTCGGCTGATCAACGCATGCATACTTTAATACAATACTTGCAACATGATTTGAATAATCTAATCCGTAATATAAGCGAGTTCCGCGTTGTATTTTTTGTTACGATTTGTGTGAAATTACGATTCACACAAGTGAGGCGTAATTTTCACAGTAAACACAATTATTTACATTTTACACATTATTCCACTCAAGAAATGCCGTATGATTTGATTGCGTCGCTTTCTTTTTGTAAAGCAATGACCTGCCTTTTGTTTTATGCCGTTTAATACTCCTGAGAAATGAAACATTGAATATTACACATTGCACGGATGCGCGGTAACTCGAGTAAGAAAAAAGTCGATCGCTTCGAATTCAACGAGTAACGAAATTGTTCCAGTGTCTCAGTTGAGAAACAGCATCGGAGTTGTTGCAAAATAAGTAGATGACATTTCTTTCTCTGGTCTGGAGAATGTGATTTACTCGCTCGTTGACGATATTTTTATTCCGCAACAAAACGATTCGACTTTTTTCATAGGACTCTTCAAACCAAATATTTCTTAATATTTATTTAAGGCATCTCAACAGAAACGAAGCATTTATTTATAATATAGAGGTCTGAACATTCCCAGAACTTTAGATCTACCACGGAGTGGGTTAATTGATCACTTTGTACAATGTGGAATATTGACAACATTTTGACAAAATGTTGTAAATAAATTATCTGGTCAAATTATAAGCTTAAATAATAAAAATGAAAATGGTATTTTCTGGCGTTTCTCATGTGTGTGATTATAATCCAGGATTCGGACATCACATACCTACTAATATAAGAGTTTCTGCTTAATAAAAAGCTTCTTTACATCTCACCAATAGATGTCTCTAGTGAAGTTCCAGTGATTCAAGAACAAGGTTTCTAAATTGGTTCATATATATAGAACTTCTAAGAATTTGAGTAGCGTGGTTGTCAATAATGGGTAGAATTGGTGAATGTTACACGTGTGTAAAGTGATCACTTAAACCAGCCTATGACGGTCGTCAACCCCGTAAATGCCCAGACTTCCATATTCTGCTTCATCTTTGATGAGATGTCAAAAAATAATATGGAATATTCACCATTCAGCCAATTGTTGAATACACAAATCGCATAATTTTTTTAAACATGTACATATAAGTGTTGTATTTTTGCGAAGCAAACAGCTTTCCTCACTTAAACACAGTTAAGAATTCATCCGAATTATTTCATGCCCTGAATAACAATTAACATATGTACCTACTTCTAATTTGTCCGCCTCCATGAATGAAATACTTTTTCATGTGTGCGGTTGTTTCTCTTGAACATACCTACTTTTTTTCATTTTAAATTATATAGCGGAATCCTTCCTGATTCTGTCCACGACAATTCGAGGAAAATAATTCCATACAAGCGAATTTATAATTTGTGAGTACGTTTTTATTTTTAATGAAAAATGATCAAAATTACGGTATGAGTAACTGAGGTATTCAAGTACATCTAGTAGCAGATTATGATGTAAAAAATAATGTAAGAAGAGTAGACAGCCTTTTTCAATTTGTCATGTCTCAGTGCCTTCTATATTAGGTAATCATATAAGTAGGAAGTAAGTACTATATGCACGTATTGAATGTAGGATATATTTTATAAAAATACACAACTGAATTTATTCAAAATATCAAACAAATCAAAAACTAAAATAAAAATACAAATAAATTTACACGTAAAAAAATATATCTTAGCCGAGTAAAAATGCTTTTAAAGGAAAATAATAAATTTCTTTTAACCCCTTTCTGCACCCAATGGTGCATAGGGCACTGCATCATATAAACACAGTGTTATCTTGATCGTTAACACATGAAGGAAAGGTGATCACCCCTCCGCTTCGGTTACCAGTCCTGGGTAGTATTGAGTAAATATTAGAGTGAAAAATCACTTATAACTATTTGACCCCCCCCTTAAGAATCGAGCCCGGGACCTCCAGTATAGTAGCCGAGCGTGCTGACCGTTACACTACGGAGGCGGACAATAAATTAACTAAACAAAAATAATAACAAAAATGCACGAAATAAAGCGTCCAATAAATCGGACAAATTAGAGCGAATGTCGATAATTTTTCGCTCATCAAGTTTCGAAAGAGATCGATTAGTCAATTGTAAGTTTTAATTACAACCGGAAAATTACAATCCTCGAAGGTTTGATGAATTATTTACGATGATATATTACTTCAGAGTTCTGCACAATGTTTATAAATCAACGATTTGGAACCCTAATTGATTTTACACTCCATTAGTATCCATTAGTATTTGAGGCATTGAATTCTTATTTTTTACTGTCTTATATTTTGCGACTAAGCGATACCTACAACATTTTGAGTGTGTCCAAATACTTGCTAACAAATCTAGATTATCTCCAATTATAGGAGTTATTTTTCATATATTTGAAGATGAAGAAGAATATGGAATATTTCATCTCAGCAATAGATGTCTCAAGTGAAATTCTAGTGATTCAAGCACTATGTTTCGAAATTGAACCATATTTATAGAAGTTCCAAGAATTTGAGTGTTGTGATTGTCATTCATGAGTAGAATTGGTGAATGTTACACGTGTGTAAAGTGATCACTAAAACCAAGCAATGACGGTCGTCAGCCCCGTAAATACCTAGACTTCCATATTCTTCTCAATCATTTTTTGAGATGTCAAAAAATAAGTGATACCTAATTCAGAAATAAACCATATATTAATGTTTTAACAAAAATAAATATTGTTGTAAAAAACTTGAAATTGTCTTTATATAAACAGATATTTCATGATACGTTTGACAGTATTAAATTATTACAGTGCTAAAATCTAGCTGATTCAATTCAATTCAATTCAATGTATTTATTTCAATTAATATATATACATTACAAACTATAAAAAAATTAAATCGCATACATTAAAATAACATATTTGCAAGAACTATTGCTAAAGAATCCCGCTTCGGAAAACTCCTTCAGACACATGGAACAGATCAATATCTGATACGTTATATTATACGTTATATCAATTATACTAAAAAAAATGCATGGATTCTATGGTGAGCGCTAGAATTTTATCGATATTAACGATCAATATATCGCTACATTATATCGATGTGGTGATACATGGATCGTTAATCACTAAATAACTATGGTAATATTTGATCAATATAAAAGTAAACTCCTTCTTTTGTTTGAATCCTGTAGATTGGTCTGCAGCAACAAATGATACCTCTTTCGCCACTTCGGTCTATTTTGCGAAACCCTCTTGAGCTCCTCATACGTTGAACAGTCCATGTCCTCGTACAAGTCGCAAATATTCGCGGCGTGGGCGTCCTCTGGCGTTTGTTTGAACACTCATATTTACTATGGCACCCTTGAGAGTCGAACCTGAGACTTCTAGCACGGTAGTCAAACGCGTTTACAACCGTACGGGCCGTTAGCTTATTAAAAATTTGTTAAAATTTTAAGTAACGTGTTACACAAAAAATATTATGGATATTTTAACATAGATGAAAGATTCAAGGGAGATGAGAATGAAAGTAAACGTCAGGGTATTTAAAGGGCAATATATCATTGGCTGGATTGAGTGATAACTTTGAACACTGTTTAACATTCACCATTGACAATCACATACTCATTATGCATGTGATTTATTTACGGTTTATTTAATGAATTATTAATAAAAATGATATAAATAACTCATTAACGAATTACAGCATTACATAACAAAAATTTAAATACACTCAAAATATTAACATATTTTTACTTCATACTCGTATAGTAAGTTAATATTAAAACTTTATTTTATGAAGTTATTGTTTACAGTACAAAATGAGTTGAATTAAAACAAAGGAAATATTGTCAAAATATAATTTTTTTAAGAAAAATTAAATTAGGTTTTTCCTAACATAGAATTTATTTGTATACAATGTGTTTCATGACTGTTATTTCTCATAATAACATGAGGAGTAACGACCATGAATCAAGTTGTATTATAAGACATACTTTACAAATAATAAAACTAATGTGCTTATATTTTATTTTGTTTCAGGTGAGAATCCAGTTCATTGATCAATACCCGTTAATGTGAGACCTCACCTTTAAAATGGTAATAAAAAACATCATCATCGCAAGTATATTACGATTTCTAAAATATATTTTGGCTTAAAAAAATATGTTTAAACAGTGGCCTCCAAAACTGAACAGGACAGATAAAGATTTCCAAAACTCGTATTAAATTAAGGGAAAATTTCGCACGACAATAAAATAATCACGCATTGTTCTCAAATTGAATACTATTGTTCTTGAATTTATTCTGATTCCGAATTTTTCATTCATTCATAATAATAAACTAGATTACATGAAGCCCAGTACCAAATTAATTTAATTTATCTCTCATTAAAACGTAAGAAGAACTCATTAGCTGGAAAAATCAAATTATTACGAGTACGTTTTATCGAATGCTTTAAAGTTCTCAATTCTTTAAATAACCCTTTTAATTTAGGCAAACCAAAACCTTTATATAGTATTGTTGAATGAACGAGTAATAGTTATATAGTATAATTTGCGCACTGTTCACAGCACAAAAAATACACATTATATATATATATATATATATATATATATATATATATATATATATATATATATATATATATATATATATATATATATATATATATATATATATATATATATATTAATATATATTGTAGTTTTAACATCTATTGATTTGTTGTATCATTTGATCCTTTCCAATGTTTTCCGTATATATACAGTACCTACATGATACTTATGAAAGGTCGAATGACTAATCAAACTTTTTTCCATGCTGTTTGCCGCTCTAAAAATTAAACACTATTTTTTTCTTATGAAACACTTTAAAAAATGTATGTTACAAAAGAAACGATATGTTTGAACATAACGACAAACCTTTCATATATATTTATGGTAATTAGTGGCAACTTATGTGATTAGGGCAGAAAATGAGTAATGCATGATATTTTCGTTTAAATACAGCAATAAAAATACACAGCGTAATTAAAAACGTGAGATAAATAAAGAACAATTAATAACACAGAAAATGAGAAACACGACACGAAAATATCTAAAATAAAATAAGTGAATTTAGTATCACAAAACTGTAAGTTTGGTTATATAAAACTGTGCCTCCTAAAGCTACATGCAAAGCAATTTTTATAACAAATTTACCTACTTAGTTATATTAACACATTGTATAACGGATATTTACTATATAGTTTATTATATATTCATCTTTTCTAAAACGGTAAGTCCGTAAATTTATGACTTTTTCTGACTATAATAATAACACAAAACTTCTTACTAATAAAAATAATAAAAACAAATCAAAAACAAGCTCATGTTATCGTTAGCTAGCTCCGGTATGTCTGTAAAGTTTCAAACCGATCGGAAATGTGGTAGTAGTTCAAAATTACTTCACAAATTTCGTATCGCTGAGAAATTAATTGTTGGATAGGTAAGCGATGCTGAATAAAAGTAATAAGAATATTATTTTCGCTGTCCAAAATAAAAGCTTGACATAATAATAAAACCCAACGAAAGCTCTAGAGTTAAGGTACAAAAATCAAATATTAATAATAAATATTTTTTGTTGTTGATTTCGAATACAGGAACATAAATTTTGACACAGATGGACAATGAACCTGCACATAAATAACTGTGTCACACGTTTCAACGATCCTTTTATTATATTTTGATTGCAAGTTTTGTACGTGCTATAGGATCCTTATGTAATATTCGATGAGTTGTGTATTGTATTACCACGTATTGATATCGCAAAATGTTTTCATAGCATTTCAATGTAGGGGAAACCGGGGTCAAAAGTAACAACAATGAAAAATATTCTTACAAGTATAGAGCAAAATTTATTGTACTTTACAGGTAGCAAATGTGTTTATTTATAATTAAAGTAACATTTCCAAAACTAACTAACCATCACACCGCTTCATCGCAGTGGTGGTCAGAGAAATAGAACGCAACACCAATCTATTCCTGCACACATTTCTCGCTTCTTCCACATTAATACATCTTCTCATACATACTCTCCAATTATTCCGACTCCTGACCTGACCAGTATTTGAAATACTTGATCATGCCAAGTTTTCCTCAGTCTTCCTCTGATTATATTACTAACCACATTCGCCGTGTAACTTTGTTTAAAAATCCTTTCTTCGCTCATTCGATTCACGAGCCCAAACCATCTCAACACACCATTCTTAGTTTTATCGATAAAGCCTACACGTTTAATAAAGAAATATATTGAAAATGTTCAGTAACATCGCGCATTCGCGCTGTTTTGATCCAGATTCTAAGCCTTTGAAATCCTTATAAGCAAATTTTCATACGCGCATTTCATGCTACTTCCGGAAAAAAGCATGTAAGTGTGAGGTTTGTGAATGTAGTTGAATCTATTTTTTACATCTCAACATAGATGAAGAAGAATATGGAACTCTGAGCATTTACAGGACTTAGATTGTCATAGATTGGTTTAAGGGATGACTTTACACACTGTAACATTCACCAATTCTACCCATGATGGACAACCACACTACTCAAATTCTTAGAAGTTTTATATATATGATCCAATTTCGACACATTGTACTTGAATCAATAGATTTTACCAGAGACATCTCTTGGTGAGAAAAAAGGCTGAATCTACATACATAGGCGATTACCCTGGCAAAGCGTGGAGAGAGGTGCGTTGTTACTTCGGACCCGGGTTACTACAACCTCGGTTTCCCCGATATACGTTAGCATATAAACAGACAAACAATGGGTCCTCTCTAAAATATACAATGCATGGAAATATCGCCTCAATTTTAACGGATAAGATAAATCTGATTGATGATACAAAGGGTAAAATGTGTTGAAATACTTAAAAATACCCTGTTATGCCAAGCGGTAATTCAAATTGATTACTTTTTAAAACGTGTCCTAAAATATGATTTAATTTTCTTCTTCTACCCACCAATCAACGTTTCTTTCCGATGGCTTTCTATTAGTAATCTAAACAAAAATGACGTATAATATTTGAATTTCTATAAATTACCTTCTAATCTCCTCACTTAATAACTTATTATAAAAACAAACAAAAACAATGTGATTTTGAAAATTTTAACATAAAAAAAAGTACAATGCGTCAATTTTACTATCGATATTTGTTTTTGGTAAAATAGAAAGCCAAGCATTGCACTCTATATTCAATTAAATTGAGATGAACAACATTAAAAAAAATAAAAACAAAAAACAATAAACAAAAGAAGCCTTCCTTCGAAAACGCATTATTTTAAGAAAGTGAGGGTTTGAATGTTTTTTTTAAATTTTATTTTAATAATAAAAATGTAATTTCATCAAAACATGAAAGAACGGGTATAGAAGAGGTGAAGAATATTTGCAAAGACAGAGTGGTGTGACGTTCTATTCTCTCTGCCTACCCCTGCGGAGAAGTGGCGTGATGTTTAGTTAGTTTTTTGTTGTTGAGAGAACAACATATATTTATTTTTATTTTTATAAGAATTTTAGGTTTCGTTTAGTTGTTTAAGTGATTTTTCATTATTCTTCAATTTCGATGATACCTTATTTGGTTACTACCCATAAATATTATACAAATCGCGCACTCCTTTCAAGAACGTCATAAATCAAAATACTTGATTTTTCAGGAGAACGTTTTTAAAGTTTAAAAATATAATACAATGTATTGAAAACAAATATCAAGCCACTTTTTGAACTTTTTACTGTGCAACAGATCTTTTTAGATAAAATCTGAAGGTTTTTTCACCATTTGAAAAATATTTAGTATATTTAAAATGAATAACTAAACAATACATTTTATTCAAAATGCAAAAACAACACTTTCTGCCATGTAGCGGGTAAATATTAAGTTTAAAATATGCCTCTTTTGCTGGGATATAGTATATTTTCTGGGCATTCCGAAAACACGCACAACTTAAAATCGACGATTTTCGATTTATGACGTTCTTGAAAGGAGTGAGCGAAATATAATACGGTTAACATTATTTCACCGCAATATCAACAACAACAAAAAGTTACTAAATACACATTTCCGATGAAGTGACTGATTACCATTAATCGACAACGATCGATCATTCGATTATTTGACTTGCAAATTCTCTCAGATACAACTACTCACGAATCGTCCCATATTTTTAAACCGATACTTTTTTTTTTAAATCAAAGCAACTAATTATTGACATTGTATCTCGTACAATGTCAATAATTAGTTGCTATGACACTGAATCAGAAATCGCAAGCGGGATTTCTATAACTAGATTTCACACGTAGATTTTTTAAAGTGATTATATCATTTGAGTCAAGGTTCGAATAATTACATTAGAAATAATAGAAAACATTAATTTATGTACATTAATCTAGCGAACAATAAATGTAGGCACCTAATGACAATTGTATAATATATATTATTTTTAAATACATATGCCGCTATGTGTAATTTTTTGTAGTGCATGTGTTGCTATTTCGTTTAACAGTTGGCACTGCAATTGCGGTTAAAAAAGGTTTAAAATCAAAACCACATTTTTACCTGTCACATGTATAAACTCACGCAAGTATTTAAATGCATCTTTATGTCAAAATTTCAAAGCAATCGGTGAATAAATTTATCAGATTCTAGACTTTGAACAAACTAACATTCACATTTTTACTCAAATAGATAGTGTTTTCGGTGAAATTTAATTTTCATGTAAATAAAATGGCAGTTACAATATTTTCATTTGTTTTTAAACCTTATTCTCTTTAATGGAAAGTCGAATACAATACTGTTTTCGCGCGAAATTTTCCATAAAAGTAAAACCATAAATTTCGCAGAAAGCTTTTACGAGGTACACATTACATCACGTGTTAATAATGTGATTGAATCATTTCACTTTCGGGAAAAGGCATAAAATTTACATAGAAAATACGTGTGTAATACTTTGTCAGATGCCACTTACTTACTGTGGTTTTGCACGATAAGTACCGATGTATAAAAAAATATTGAACATTTAGCTACTAACTTACTAACTACCCATCTCCCCGCTTCTCTGTAGGGGTAGGAAGAGAGAATAGAACGCCATACCACCCTGCCCTTGCAAACATTCTTCGCCTCTTCCATATTCATGCGTCTCCTCATACCCGCCGATTATTTCGGCTACTGATAATGCATATCTCATCCTAGCATTCATTGTTTATTTCACCATTCGAAAATTTATCAAACAACTTTTTGCTGCAGATTCTTCTGAGAGAACGCATTTTGAAACCAACCAAGTAATATGTGTTTTCTTTCCTTATTTATATATACATATAAATACGTATTTATACATTAATTGAAAAATTCATACACATAATAAACATTTTTTGCAGAAACCCACCAAGCCACCTTATGTGTCTTGTCAGCGGAGAAAAAAAAATATATACAATAAGAACAACCTAACCAAAAAATCTCAAAACGCTATTTGTGAGTTGTCTAAATTTATTTAGTTGTCTAAATTTGTCTATCTAAAATTGTAAATACGCGTATGCTAAACATTTCCGTATTTACATTGAAGCGTTATATCATTTACATAGTCTTGTAATAAATGTATACATCCTATGTAGAAATAGGTTACTATAATGAGTAGACGTGCTATTTAATCTTAAACTTACTCGAGACTTTCGATTAATGGGTGCGGCGACAAAAGTGATTAATCTTCTTGGAATACTAAAAACGCGAGAAGCCAGTTACTAGCGCCCTTTGTATTCAGGTCCTGAACTTTGCTTGGTATTTTTCATGTAAGGCTGTTTAAATTATGCATGCGAATCATAAACAATAGTCGTCATGCGTTAGCACTTCTCTATTCCATGAATGGAACGTGAATTATAGGGTGACAAAACGTTTTTTGTTGGGGTTTGAGAAATGATATATTCCTCAGTGATTTACATTACCAAAATGAAAAAAATGCTCACATTATTTTTCATTAGTTGATTCGGCAGTCACTTTGTGGTAAAATTTATCCATTTTTAATTTATGTTTTACTTGGTAAATACCACTTTTTTAAAAATGTACTTAGTAAATACCACTATTTCTTAATCTATGGTGTTTAAAAATGGGGAATGCATCAAAACACGTGTCACAGTAGATTTTAAGAAATAGTGGTATTTACTAAGTAAAACTTAAATTTTAAAATGTTTTATTTTTCTGAATAATAATATAAACCGATAAAGAAACAGTGATTTGATTTTTTATGTCCAAATTATCTAAATAAATCTTTTAATGTTATCTTGCTTTTCATTATCGATTTTCACTTGTATGAGAATCACTAATTAAAACAGCTATATAAGGTACAAACCTTGACTGTTGGTCTGTTTTTTGGTTGGTTAAAAGACATTCATATGGATAGGCCTATCAATACACATGTAATACGTACAAGAAGTTTAAAAATGAATATATAAACATTTTGACATCTCAACATGGACGAAGAAGAATATGAAAGTCTGGGTATTTACAGGGATTATGAATTGTCATAGGCTGGTTAAGTGATCAATTTACAGATGTGTGACATTCACCATTCTACCCATGAAGACAACCAACTACTAAAATTTTTAGAATCGTACATTTATCATAAATTTCAATTAGTTCACTGGGTCATCTACGGTAGAAAATATTCCGCGTGCATAAATTGATCACTTAACCAGCCTACGACGGGTCGTAAGCACTGAAAATACACAGATTTCCATTTTCTTCTTCATCTACGTTGAGATTTGAGTTTTAAAACTAACTTCTAAATGGAGAAACCTGGATTTGTGAATAAGTATTTAGACACATTCAAAATGTTTTAAACATACAAAAGTTAGATATTTTAACTAAATTTATCAAGTTTTTTTGAAATATTAGCTAATTTCATTGCCTTAATCGAATAAGTAGCAATGTCAAACCCATAAAAACACAATTAGAGCCTTAACGCATTTTGCCTCAGCCATACGGCAACATGTAACATGAAAAATGGCTCCAAGGCTGTGGAAAATATAGAGAAGGGGCCAATGAGAAAATTGGTTTATATGAAACCCATTTACGTGAAAATTTATATCATTTTCCGATCCAGACAAAATACAGCGTGATTTCAGGTATCAATTTTATTTTACCTCAGTACGTAAGCTCAACGTATAAAAACTTTTTCGGTAATAAATACTACTTTTCTGGATATTAAACGTACCATGCGAATATTTACATAAGTTATTTATGGTATGATGTTAGTTTGTTTATTTCAATGGAATCGTGCACCTTACTGAGCTCAAATTACACAAGCTAGTACGGATACGAGTATGCCTCAACCGAGTGTCTTTACAATTGCTATTTTTTTTCTATAAGTATACTTAGTCCAGCCCCATTTCCTTAAATAGCAAGAGTTAAAACATCTTCTTCTTCTAACCCTTATCCGCACCCAATGGTACATAGGGCACTGCATCATACTGACGCAGTGTTGTCTTGTTCGTTACTTATATGAAGGCAAGGCGATCACTTCGGCGTTTCAGGGATCAGTCTAAGGTAATATTAAATAAATATTTTAGCGAAAAATCACAAATATTTATTTACACCCTCCCCTGGGAATCGAATTCGGGACCTCCAGCACGGTAGCTATACATGCTAACCATTACACCAGGAGGCAGACAAAACATTAAATTATAATTTTCTTTAATACAAAAATCAAACACTTGTATAAGACAATTTTTTTTATTTATTAACGTAAACACGAGTCGTGTTTACGAATAAACTCACAAGTGGTCGTAAACAAGTGTTTTATTTTATTTTAAATTTATGTTTTACACGGTAAATACCAATATTTCTTAAAATCTATTGTGACACGTGAATTCTTAAATCACCATTAGAATATCTATCATACATCGTTTTGTCGCACATTCATCTGAGAGATGTCATTTCGACTGCAATCAGTCTACATTCATCCTTCTTTAACTAACTTCACGCTTCACTTCCATACATTTGCTTCACTTGATTCCTGGTTCCACTCGACGGGTTGGAACCAGGAATTCATTATGCACTGCTAGTTTAGCTTTCGGTGAAAGGTTTTTATTTGCCATAACTGATTTCAGTACACCATTCACTCTATTCTCTCTCTTTCTATATCATATAATTTATAATCATATAATTTATTTTCATAATTATATTACATTGTTGTTTGGATCAAATTAGTGCTAGCTTAAATGATTTGAAGTGTGGCTACACGAATCGTATTACCTCTAAAAATGAACAATGCCTTTCCAGTTTGATTGTGCCCGCGAAAGTGGTGCAACGAATACCTAACAGACTGCTACTAATATTTCGTACGTCTGCATACTGCTATCACGTTCTCTCATAGCATTAAATTACACCGGAGCGAATGAGATGAAGATGTGGTGCAAATTAAGGCGAACAATAGAAATTCATTAAGATGAGAGTCTAACTCTAAGCCTCCTTTTTCACCATTTCTTAGTATCTATTATCATCTAACGATTATTCTCACAAATGACTTTAATTTGGTAACCTGTTTGATATTTATTTTTAATTTACCATTTATCTATCAAAATATAAAAATAAATTATATAATAATGTAAAAACAGCTTTTATTATTTTAAGTTTATATTATTTTGAAAACGTTATGATAAAAAAGAAGAAAAACGTCATTCTTCAAGCGTAAGAGCTCAGTCTCTTTTTTTAAGAGACTCAGCACAACTTAAATCATAACATTGTACTAAGTAGTATGTATATAAATTGTGTTATATTGTTTGTAAAAAATGTTACTTTATTAAATATTAATATTTTTGATTTCGAATCAAAATTTAAAATCATGTTATTAGGCGACTCCTAGTACGTAAAATAATCCGGTCAATATCTTGCAAACATCTTTAATAAATACAAGGGTCTCAGGCAAACAAAAGCTTTTTCAACCCAAAAATAGATGGCTCTAGTGAACTCACACGTAAAGCGTAACTAGATTTATTTATTTAAGTTCCAAAAAATTTGGTAGTGTAGTTGTCAATCGCGTGTAGAACGGTGACTGTTACACGTGAGTAAAGTGATCACTTAAAGCAGCCTTTTATGGGTCGTAAGCCCCGTAAATACCCAGACTTTACCAAATTGTAACGTTTTAAGTATTTGAATGAATCTCTGTAATTTAAATACAAATATAAGAAATAAAATAAATCCGGTTAAAAATAGCGTTTTGAATATTATAATAACTCACTTGAATTCGCGTATGTGTCTCCCCTCTTGAGCAAAGTGCGATGTAGCTAAAAGTGAATAACGCGTCCTCAGCTATCTTGTTCTCATGTCGCAGTAATCGGACCCTGGAAACCAACATATTACATATAACTGAGCGAACTTCATTTGACATGTATTGCATATTCATCCGAACCTCGGAGTTACGTCACTTTATATTTAAGAGAAGTGCCGTAACTTGAAATTCAATTTATGTAGAATATTTTTTTTAATGTGCCCTTTTTACTTTTTATGTCTGTGTTGAAAATTACCATAAACTGATTTATATAAAAATGCTTATACACTGTGTATCTGAATAGATCCTACGTATATGAAGAAAAAAAGGTCTGAGAAAGTTCGTGACGCTTTTTCCGATAGGTGGCGTTAATTACAAATAACTCAGGAACAACAGATCACAGCGACACCACTAAACACTAGGAGGAAAGGTGACACTTCGATCGTTACTTTGAGTATACAATAGAATGTTTTAGATGGGTATCAATAATTCATGGACTTGGAATTATGTTAGATAAATATTAAACAAACAAAAAAACGAAAAAATAGCCATCTTTGGCCGATCGCGCAATAACCCTGTAAATTTATTATCAAAACAAGTTTACCTACTAGCAAAACGCAACGGCAAATAAAAACAATAATCATATAACGCAAATCGACGCAAGTCAAAATCCCAAATGCTGGGGTTCGCCTATTATCAGAACAGTTCGGTTAGTGTCAAATTCCGAATTAAGCTTAGAAATGCAATTTTCAACTAAAGACCATCTACTAAATGACGTGAACTATGAACTGTCAAAGTAACAAGCGTTAAAATACATAGTCTTGTGCGGTATCTTGAAATAATTATGCGGTGATAAAATTGTTAAGCGCCCTTGAGGTAGTATTTTACGAAAATGGAGCTTTATAAATTATCAAAAATTTAAATGAATATAAACGTTTCATGACATTAAGATATATTAAGACTAGTTTTTATGAATAATAGTACATATATGTACTAAATTATCAACGTTTAATAAAGGTTTTCGTTTGATTTTTTTAGTATTTGTGTAATACCCAAAGTAAAAACATAAATCTACACAAATACCTAACAGTGAAACAGACCTTCAAACAGAAAATTGTAGCATCCGTTCACATATTATTGTGTACAAAATTTTCATAGTCATATCCTCCAACGAAGTCTATGGACTCCAGAGACAATAGAGCAAGATAAATAACAAGACAACAAATCGTAAACCGATTCTTATTACTGACAATAATCATAATTTGTACCATAACCTACGTTACAAAACATCGTAAGAATATTTACATTACATTACAAAAATATTAATCTTCGGATTGTAATAAAATTTGGGTCAGTAAGCAAACAATATGGAAAATTACTTTATATGTAAAAAAATATAGGTAGTTTATTGAAATTTAAAAGAATATAGCAACTCGACCAACAAACGCTGTTTTAACATCTCAACATAGAAAAAGAAGAATTCGAAAGTCTGGGCATGTACAGGGCTTACCGGTCATAGGCTTGGTTAAGTGATCACATTACACACGTGTAATATTCACCAATTCTACCCATTACCACACTAATACGATTTTTGGAACTCCCAGATATATTGATCAATCTCACGACACAGTACGTGTGAGTTCCCTAAAGCCATTCATATTAAAATATGTAAAGCTTTTAATAAGCAGAGACTCATTTTATTTGTATGCGAGGTCCGAATCCTGGATTATATTCACATACTTGAGACCTCCGTAAAAACATGATTTTCAATTTTTATGTAGCTTATAATTTAACCAGTTATTTTATTTACAGCATCTGGTGTCAAAATAATTGTTCACAAATCAATTGGATACATATACACTTGCTGAAACCTTGTTTTTTCGGGATTATATTATAGACGATGATTTTTATAGGTTGATAGGTACCTACATATTTTCATATGTATGAATATAGAACATTTTTACTCTATACTACGACGTTTTTATAATTGATTTTTTCAAATTACATTTTTAAATCAAATTTTGATATCATTGTTCCAACCACAAAAATTAAAAAAAAAATCATAGAAAAATAATTAGAAGTTATAAATTTGTAATTTGTAATAAAGATAATGAAAATCGTCTTGAAAATACAACTAAGTTCAAAAAATCATATAAATAAATTAAGCATTATATTTTATTAAACAAAACATAAAATTGCACGCTTGTGTAGTAAAGCTTTGCCAAGTATGAGAACTCCATTAAAAATAACGGGACTTATGTTAAATACGACTGAACAATAGGATGTGAAAATAAAGCAGAGGAAATAAAGGAAAGTGTGACGTCAGAAATCCTTTTAAGGTACACGGTCACTGTCATTCGCTATCCACATTCGGCCTGTCTTCCTTTATGGTTTTCACAATAGTCAGACGTCCATTATGATGTTAATATTTATATTTCACTTGAAAGTAGTATAGATACGTTTACCATAGAAATATACCTAAATTTGGTCATTTACTTTTATTTATTATTATTAGTTGCGATTTTAAAGATTTAAGCTTAAGCTTAGTTTAGTAACTAAACTTGAGTTCAATGGAAAGGAAGAAAATAGAAAGCACACATTTCTAATATATCACTCACTCCTTTCAAGAACGTCATAAATCAAAAATCGTCGATTTTCAGTTGTGCATGTTTTCAGAATGCCCAGAAAATGTACTATATCCCAGCAAAAGCGTCATATTTTCAACTTAATATTTACCCGCTACAGGGCAGAAAATTTTGTTTTTGCATTTTGAAGAAAAGGTGTTGTTTAACTATTTTTTTAAATATACTAAATATTATTTAAATGGAGAAAAAACCTTAAGGTTTTACCTAAAAAGATCTGTTGCACAGTAAAAAGTTCAATAAGTGGCTTGATATTTATTTTTAAAACATTGTGTTATATTTTTAAACTTTAAAAACGTTCTACTGAAAAATCAGGTTTTTTTATTTATGACGTTCTTGAAAGGAGTGAGCGATATATCTTTTATTGTAGGTGACAACACTAATTTAGTACTTAGAGTCATAAACGTAATCCGATCCCGGCGGCATCGGTCTAGTTGCCCGGTAATAGAATTTTATTTCTTAAAGTCGAAAATGTTTTAAAATATTTAAATATTAACAAAATTTGAAAAAAAGGACGATCTCTTTTTGCTCGTTTTAGCCGAGAAGTTGCTCGTTATAACCGTGAATAATTGTATGGAGAAAATCCTAAACCAAAATGTCAACGAATGTTTCCTCGCTATATCCGAGATCTCGCTATAACCGTGCTCGTAATAACCGAGTTCGACTGTATTATATAATAAAACACCAACGATATAGTTTACAACATTTTGAGTGTGTCCAAATACTTTTTCACAAATCTGGATTATCTCCAATTACAGAAGTTATTTTTCATGTTATTTTTTGACATCTCAAGATATAATAAAAACAAAAATAACAAATATTTTTTTAATAAATTTCTGCTTATTAAAAAGCTTCTTTCATCTCACCAATAGATGTCTCTAGTGAAATTCTAATGATTCAAGCACAATATTTCGAAATCGAATTATATATAGGTATAGAAATTCCAAGAATTTGAGTAGTGTGGTTGTCAATCGTGGGTAGAATTGGTGAATGTTACAGATGTGTAAAGTGACCACTTAAACCAGCCCATGACAAATATAACTGAAGTTGTAAAAAACAAATGTTTTCTGTTAAATTTCATCGTGTCTTACCACAAAGTGAATGCCGAAATAATAAATAAAATACAAAAACAATATTTAAAAATAAATTCATTTACAGAGATAATCTGTCGATGTTGAAGGTTTTTCTATTAAGCCATGCTTAGAATCCTGTTACTTTCCAATGGAAACTATTTGCGATGTCAACTTTAATACAGTCGAGATGCAATCGCCGAGAAAGAGTATCACAAGTAAGGATCTAAGCAATGATCTTGTTAAGGTAACCGGTTGTCGGTCCACATCCTATTTAGGACTCAGGATAAGAGATAAGCCGAGCAGATGTTATCCGACTTCCAACTCATCATAGTCCGGCTACGGAACGTAATAATATTATCTAACTACATACAGTGGCACCCCGACTTACATACTACTCTACTTAAGAACATCTCAAGATACAAACGGTTTCTTATTTCCCATTTTGACTTTTACATACAAAACTAGATTCAAGATACGAACAACGAACGAATTCTTCGCATATCGCTCACTCCTTTCAACGTCATATACATATATTAAAAAAAAACTTGATTTTTAAGGAGATCGTTTTTAATGTTTAAAAATATAATATAATGTACTTAAAATAAATATCTAGCCACTTATTGAACATTTTTCTATGCAACTGATCCTTTTAGGTAAAACCTAAATGTTTTTTCATCTTTTGAAAAATATTTAATATATTTAAAAAAATAATTATAAAATACCTTTTCCTCAAAATGCAAAAACAACACATTCTGTCATGTAGCGGGTAAATATTAATAAGTTAAAAATATGCCGCTTTTGCTGGGATATAGTACATTTTCTGGGTATTCATGGTCAGTACTATCTCCATATCCCGTATCCCTCCACTCGTCTCTTCAGCTCGGTGTACCCGCTACAACGCATGTCGGAGATAATTTGGTCCATGTTCGAGCGGGTCGTCTTCTGTAGTTTGTGCCTTCGCACATAAATACATATCTTCCGCAATCGTAAGAAATATAAATTATCAAAAATTATTTCTACTATCCTTAATACAACAAACCAGTGTTGTATGCGACGTATTCTTCGCATACAATTTGATTTTGTTTGTAACTATTTACTTATATGTGTAATTAAATAATATAATTAGTAAAGATATTTTTTTGCGTTTGATTATCTTTGTTTGATATACTATGATAAATGATTTCTCAACACGTGTTTTGTAATTACATTTATTTGCACCTTATCAATCTGCTAAAGGTGGTGAATTTATCAATTCATTATCGTGCATTTTCAAATGGATCAATTGTGCATTCAAATGTAAACATACGTAATTAAGTAAACGTTAATATAGGCACATTTTATTGCGAAAACGAAAACTTTAAATAACACATATTTACATATTATTTTTTAACATCTCATCAAAGATGAAGAATATGGTAGTCTGGGCATTTACGGGGCTGACGACCGTCATAGGCTGGGTCGTTCATCTTTGATGAGATGTCAAAAAATAATATGAAAAATAACTCCTATAATTGAAGATAATCCAGATTTGCGAACAAGTATTTGGACATACTCAAAATGTTGTAAACATATTTATATGTTTTACTATTGGAAAATTGTGATTATTATATCCAAAGCTGAAAAATTTGCAGTCGTAGTCGTGATAAATATCAAAAGAATGCTGTATAATTTTGAATTAAATCGTATTTTCCCAGTTTTATAAAGTTTCATTTGTTTGAAAAATCAAAACTAATTACTTCACTGTATCCTCAAAATATTATTAAACGTGCGTGCTATACCAGCGGAAGGATCTATTACTCTAACAGGCATCCTGTATCTATGATATAATCTCCGACACATCAATTTCCCAATTACCGCTTCCATAAAAATACTATCATACGTCGATCATACATAGATAAACGTCATAAATGATGGTGTTGAAAGAAAATATGACGAATGGTTCAGACCATGCATTGAACAAAATGGCGCTGTATTAATTAGCAAATTAGCAAATTTAATTGGCAAAACTGTATATTGTTCATAAAAATTTAAGCTATAAACGTTCTAGTGCCTATAAACAAATTTTCTACCGCAAATTAATCCCAGGAGATTATGAAAAATTAATCCTAAAAGCACTGGCGGACCTACGTACATTTTGGCCCAGGCTTTAACGCTTCCACTTATTCTCGCTTACAAGTGAAGGGGGAATAATATATTCGCGTTGATTTACAAACTTCCCTTTTTTGGTAAACGAAGGGGCGTTACGAGGAAAATGCGGTCTCTTAAAATATGTATTCATACAGGGGCGTACCTTCCATATAGGCAGAAAAGCAGTGCTTATCCTAACTTACCCGCGTGACATAAAAAAACGCTACCAGTACCTACCCTAACTCACTAAGCAGTACCAGCTCCTTACTACCTACATCTACCGCCCATCCTAGTAAATAGTAACTAGATTACCTTACTTCTTACTTATCTTCATGTAATGTTATTATCTGTGCACGCCACTATATTCGTGTAAATGTTATAAAATCAATTTATGTAAGATAACGCAGTTTACTTAAAATCTGACAGTGATTTAGTTGTAATACAGAAAGTTAACGATGAATAGTTAGGATAATGTTACTAATTATGGACATAGTTCATTCCACATTTATTTTATTTGACCAGTAAACGAGTTACGTCGTTAACGACATTGCCAGTCTGATGATGTCGGTAACGACGAAACCCGGACACTGGTCAAATAGAACAAATGTGGAAATAACTATAAAGTTGTCATTTTATAATTTTATAGTTTATCCTTGATTCTTTCTTAGTAACATTTTTTTCAGTTCGAGTATTACGTCTTTCGGAATTTGTAATATTCAACAGGCAACATTATTACAGCCCTTCGTAAAAAGTACATTCTTTTAAAGCAACATACGAGCTTACGCAATATAATGGTCATCACATTTTTGTTAGTTACTTTTTTCCTGCTAAGTTAATGATACCTTGTTTGGTAGAACCAACCATTACCGTAAGAACGATTCGCGTCCCTTTAGCGAAGTTATCGCATTCCACCATAGTAGGGGATGGAAAACAATTTCTGTGATGTATTTTTAGTGCATAAATTATATTATTTTTATATCTTTAAAATCCATAATACCATTTTTCCCTGACCTAGCTTAGTGGCGAAATTTATAAGAAATTGGATTGGTATAAAGTAAAATATATCAAATATGAATATATGTCGGCGTAAAGGTGTCGAAGTGCAGTACATTTATTTGCATATATGTTTGTATGTATGTTTAATATTATTTTAAATATGACACAAACAAACAAACATATACTTATGGCAGCGTAAAAAATACAAAACATTTATTTTGCTTTATTTCAAAATAAGGATAATTCGTATAAATAATATATTTATTATGTTTGTTAAATTTTTTAAATATTTTCTCTTGCCTTTTTTAAAAAAAAATATCGATCTATTTTACATTAATGTTATTCACCAATAAAAAAAACGGACCTTGCAAATTCAGAGTTTGTTTTCTTTTTAAATTATTTATACTTATTTCTAAAAAATACTTAAACCAACTGGTATATAAATTAACATCATTTTGAATGTGTTCAAATAATGGAGTTATTTTTATTTTTATTTTAATGCCCAGACTTCCATATTCTTCTTCATCATTGATATAAACCATTTTTAATAAATATAAAATAAAAATAAAACTATGTCGCTCCCCCGAAGGGGTACACAGAGAGAATAGAACGCTTTACCAATCTGTCTTTGCAGACAATCTTCGCCTTTTCCACATCTTCTCATACACACACGCCGATTTAAAAAAATAATAATAATAATAAATAAATACATATTTAATCTGGCCGATAAAAGTGCTCTGTCACGTGTCTTCGGGCACTAGGGCTGGCCAAAATTCATTAGTTGTGTACCTCTGCATTAAGGGCAACGCCACGAGGGAACCTGACGCAACAGGGGCACGGGCCCTCCAAGGCCGGGGCTCCGTTCAATGCCTCCTGCTGAGGGTTGATGCCCTGATCACAAGAATCTCAACAGGAATCTGAACACCCCAAATTAAAGGACCACTCAAAAAAATATATGAAAACTTGTCAGTGATAAGGAAGTAAATTTTTTAAATAGATTACACATTTTGTATGTTTTACTTGGTGAATGATACCAGTTTTTCTTAAAAACTATTGTGACACTTTTTTCGATGCAGAATAGTTTTTTTGGAAATATGGTAATGGTATTTACCAAGTAAAACTAAAATTTAACACGGATAGGTTTGACCACAAAGTGACTGCTGAAACAATCAATAAAAATATCTTATATTATTCTCAATATAATTTATATTCAAAGCATTTACTTTGTCGTTAGTCATTTTTACGTTTATAATAAGCCGGTAATATATTTTTATTAGTAAAACATGTCACTATAGTAAAAAGTCCCTCTCCAAGCACAAGAGCTCAGTTTCTTTTTTGAAGAGGTTTAGCTCAACTAAAATTACAAGATTGTATGAAGTCGAAATGTATAGAAATGTAAAGAAATTGTATAAAATTGTGTAAAAATGTAACTATAGTAAATATTTTTAATTTTTTTTTTTACAAAAATATTACAATATTAGTACCTACCTACATAACCACTCACCGTGAGTGGTTATATACTCATATTTTAAATATTTTAGCACACATTAAAATGTCCCTTGTGTTAGTATAGTGAATTTTTTATTTAAAAATACTGCAAATTGTAGAGAAATTTAATGTTTGATGTGTAAAAATATGAAAATTAAATGGAAGTCGCATTGCCTTAAAAAATGTTTTATTACTATTTTTACCTTTGTTTGATGCTACTTGTTTTTAATAAAACACAAAACATAGTGAAAATATTCATTTGAAAATTGCATATTTTCTCAGTAAATACCACTTAGTACTTTGATATATTGATACCGATGTCAAGTGAATAGTATTTTATAATATTTTATGGTGCTTACCAACTCCGATTAATTTTTTTAAATTGATAGAGTAAATTGGCCGCCAAATTACACAATTTCATAAAATAAATTTTTTTTAGAAATATACTGTTAAAAAAAAAACAATGTTATCATTATAATATGAGCCTTGTTGTAAATAAATAATAAAATTTAAAAAACATGTTACCAATATACTCGTTTAGTAAAGGACGTTCAAAATTCTCGAGAAATCGAATCTTAGGTGAAAATTCAATATGAAACGTGATATCCAAGCCGTAATTTTAAAGTACAATCATACACGATAATATTTTTCTACATTTTTATTAACACTCAGGTGATATAGAATTAACACCTACTTATTGTAAAATTATTATTTCATGAATTATATATATAACACATTTCTGTATTTAATTAAAAAAAAACTGATTTCAAAGATTAAGTCAATGCCTCATTTTTAATGATTATATGAAGTAGATTGGACCAACTAAAAACAATTTGATCACAGTTTCAGTGCTATTAAATTATAGTTATATATTTTTAAAAGTAGTAATTGAATAAAATATAAAGAAAATCACCCATATTTATTTTGACCCCCTGGGAATCGAGCCCGGAAGTCCAGCACGGTAGCCAAACGCGCTGACCACTAGACTATGGAGGTGGACAATTTTTTAATTAGTCTTGGTATTTGTGATGAATCTTTCACATCTACTTTCCCAGTCTCTATACAATAAACGCTTTGCGGGTGATCAATTAAAAAAAATATATCTCAATGATAATAATTTCGCATGATAAAAGTAGAAAATAGAATTAAATGGGAATCCTGTAAGAAGAGTTGAATCTCTCAAGTGTGATGTGTTCTTCTATCTTAAATAAATCAATGTCTGAATAACTAAGCCTCGCATTTATCACAGCCTCCTCTGAATTTTCTAACAGTGAATAACTACCCTTAGGATTTCACCGACTCTTGCAAAAATAAATTAATGTGTTTATTATACACATCAAGGGCAAGTCACAAAGAAAAGTTACATGATAAAACTATTTATCATTCTGACAACATTTTTATTAAAATATAAAATATACCCACCCTTACAATGCTGATAATATTATACGGTACAACTGTGTTTTCTAAATAATTTTTACGGTTCAAAAAAATCTCATTATAAAAAAGGCAAAATATGAGTGCTTTAGACACTATAATTGAATACCGAAAATGTAGCTTGATATCTTGTTATGTTAATCGTAATATATTAAATATTGCTTAATGTCATTTTGTCTGAATGAACTTAATACATTAAAAATATTAAATAATTAAATGGTTGCCGACTTCCCCTAATCGAATATCATCATAAATAAATCAAAATAACAAAAGGTTAATATATCACGGTAAATTATGAATACCAGCGACACTTCTAACTTTTGAAAGAATCACAATCGAATCCTGATAACTTCAAAGGTATTACTTAAAACTGACTAAGGTCACAATAGACCTAATATGGTCGCAGTGACATAAGGGATGCAAGATCCCTTGACCCCAAAAATTAAAAAAAAAGGTATTACTTGTCTTTTAAAATAATATAAAATAAAAATAAAAATGTGGGTATTGCACCGTAATTTCATTAAATATTTTGATATAACTACATTTCGTTACAAATTTCATTTAAAACTACTGCAGGCGATTCATGAGTCCTCGTATTCGTTAAATGAGATATTCGATACATCAGTTGTCAAAAAATTAGGATCAGAAATTGAATTAAATTTCAGTTAATTCTGATGGTCTTAAGGGAAAGACTGTTTCTTTATTCGTCAAATTGTATTCTCGTCAGGCTCTCGGGAACAAATATACCCATGTATATGATTTAAAAAACTTGAACGGACGCATTGAATGGTAACAACGCGCCGATATGAAATTACTTTGAAACTATGAAAATTATTTTCTCAAAATAAAGTTATATTCATACTTACTATAATTCCGCGAATGAAACATTTTTATTAAATGTTAATTGTTATCATGTTATTATGTTTATTTAACATTTGTATGTAAAACGTTATTTTTTATTTTTATTTTACCGACTTTCATATTTTACTCAAAGTTATGTTATGATAATAGTTCATATTGAATGAATAATTTTCCACATTAACTGCAATAGTAGAAATTTGATGTGATATAATTATATAATAACATACGAGTATATTAAATATATTAAATCATGTTTGTTATTGACGTTTGAAAGTCAATATTTGTATGTGAAAGTTAATTTTAATAATGTGATCTAATATAACATATCATATGTATTATAACGGAACTTTAGAAGAAAATATAATATTTTTATATTAAGTAAATCTTCGTATCAGAGAATGAAAAGTTTTGATCGTAAATATTAGCAAATCAGTACTCTTCTTAAATAAAGCATCTTCTAATCCTTATCTACAACCAATGGTGCAAGTTCTGCATGTATATATATGTATATATATATATATATATATATATATATATATATATATATATATATATATATATATATATATATATATATATATATACCTATATATATATATATATATATATATATATATATATATATATACATATATACATATATATAGTTGTAAAACTGTGGTATACGATCGGCATGGTCATAAATATTCTTAGAGTAATCGCCTTTTTACAATTTTATTTATCTGTTATAATTTAGTGCACGCGAGACAAAACATTTGAAGAGAAATGTGACGAACCCTCTACAATTTTCTATCCACCCCTCTAAGTACGCGTACCTTACTTTGGAGACCACTGCTCCAGACCATAGCTAACAAGATTAATCCGAGTGCAACACAAGTCCTTCACTAACAATTAGTTTTCTTTTTACTATTATATTCTTTATTATCTTTTTCGATTTATCTCAATATCGCATGATCTGCTAATGTAAAACAATAACGCAAGTGGGATAATATTATGTAAGGATTATGTTGAAATCATTTACAATTTTGTTCCTTGATCTTAATACAATGTAATTACAATGTTTATTGCATTGATAAGAATGTGGCGTGTTATTAAAATTCATGTTATTGAAGATGAAGTAGGGACATTGAGCGTAATTATTAGTATATATTTCGTAACAGACGCATTTTTCTCATAGTCTTATGTTTGATTGTTGATAAATATAAAACTAAAAGAAAAATACACAATATTTTATATTTGAAGCACTAACTTTGTGATTTACTATTTTATAATTAAAATGTAATTTTGTTTTAATTGTAAAAAATACAATGCCTAAAGCACTCGGGACTGCATATCTGCACTCTTACAAGCTTGTGCGAGCTAGTGCAATGTACCAATCGTTATAAGTAGAAGATGAAATTATAGTATATCATCTCAAAAAAGTATTTTATTCCTTAAGGATCAAAATATAAGCGTCTAATTATTACTATGGATAGTGCAATAAAAAAAATTAACGAAAATAATAACTTTTTATTATTAGATTAAAACCAATATTTTTAGCTTTTCCACTTTTTTATTTGACCAGCGACCGGGTTTCGTCGTTACCGACATCATCAGACTGGTCTGATGTTGTCGGTCATCATCATCAGACCAGTCTGATGATGTCAGACCGGTCTGTCATCATCAGACCAGTCTGATGATGTCGGTAACGACGAAACCCGGTCGCTGGTCAAATAAAAAAGTGGAAAAGCTAAAAATATTGGTTTTAATCTAATAATAAATTAAAAATGCAATTCCATCACGAAGTGTCAGTGGATAATATAAATCTATTGAAAATAATAACATTACATGATTCGAATAATCCACTAGAGATATTTAGTACAGAACTCAATACATAGTATTGCGTGGGTTTCTATCACATTCAACAGATAGCGCTGCCATTGAATAAAAAAGCCATTTAACAAAATAAATTTTGATCTGCCAAAGGTATAAATCCCTGTCGCAAGTATATAAAGACACGCAATATTCGAATGCAACGTTATGTTAATATCAAATCAATCAAAGCAATCGGTGAATAACTTTAGATGATCGAAGACTTTGACGATTTTTTTTTACATTTTTATTTTATTATACAGGTTCGCATCATATAACTGTATTTTAATTTTATACTAGGCGAGTAGCTTTGTTAATAATTAATTTGTATTTTCTTGAATATTTTTCGCAGATACTTTGTGACACATTTTATAAACTTTAACATTTTATAAGCGTAATTTACTATGAGTATTTCAATGTTTTAGAATTAGTACATAAACCCTGATGACGACAAGTTTCTTGTCAAAAGCGGTTGGAAAAAGTGTACCAATAAAAAGTGGTTAAAACAAAGTTGTTTTATTTTATAAAATTAATTTGTAAATGACGTTTATATTGATTTGTATCGTAATAAACTTATGTCAGCAAATAATCGCATTAGGGACCGCGTGCTTTTGTAATTTGTAGTTTCACAAGAGGTATATTTATGTATATATTTACTTACCATTCAAAAATCGTTTAAATGATTTTACGGTTAAAAAATCCACTTAAAAATCAATTAACTAGAAGAAGTCTTAAATAATTCAATGGCGATTTTGTTAAATCTATCCGAATCGCACGTGGTGTTTTTTGCGCCGAATACTGGTCAAAGCCAAGAGCGGTCAATTAGGTTGTCTGAGATGTGAGTCATCGGTGAAGGCCATACATACTCGCGGGAGCAGACTAGAATTGCGTGCATAAGAATCTTCAAATTCCAAGTTTGGTACCTACGTGAATTCCTCCTTACATAATGCTCGGACGAGCAATATAAATTCTCCAGTGTTGTGCTTCGGATTTTACGATCGTTTTTCTAGACGTTCTCAAACGGTGTCTCGTACATACCTATTTGTTGATATCAAACCTTTAAAAATGGGAACTTAGGTAGGTACTTTGATAAATCATTTTCTTGAGACCGTCTCCTAAATGAAGTGGTTAGTACTTCTGGTTACCTAGCACGAGGTCCGCAGTTCGACTCACAGAGGGGTCAAACTGAATAATATAAGGGATTTTTCCACTTACACAAAAACGCTTTTTCTTAACTTTACCGTAGAATATGTGTTTTTCTGTCATAAAAAATATAGGTTCGAAAAAAATTGCAAAGGTTTCGAAATACAGCACATATTTTACCACAATAACTGTTTGAAATAGTTGTCTTCGACTGCTTCAAGCTCCTAGTCCGTTTCCAGTCATAGACTTTCATCTTTCTAGTACAGTTGATTGTGTTACCATCACCATTTTCAACCAAGCGATTGTCATGGATCTTCCTCGAAAGACATCTAGAGGAAGACAAAAATTCATGGATACCACAAAAAGATAACATAATTCGAAGGCATAATCTAAGTGACGTTGTATATGATAGAAGGGCCTACGACCCAACAGTCCACAAAGACGATAAGTTGGAATGGAGCCAGGAAAAATAATCCTGCTCATCATAATTATTCGAAGAAGTTGATATCGTTCGTGTCTTAGCACATACCCAAACTATCGTAATTCTTTCTCTTAATTATGGTCACGATTTCTCAATATTTAGCATATCGCTCACTCCTTTTAAGAACGTCATAAATAAAAAAAAATATTTTTCAGGAGAACGTTTTTAAAGTTTAAAAATATAATACAATGTATTAAAAACAAATATCAAGACACTTTTTGAACTTTTTTACTGTACAACAGATCTTTTTAGGTAAAACCTGAAAGTTTTTTCTCCATTTGAAAAATATTAAGTATATTTCAAAAATACTTAAACAATACCGTTTCTTCAAAATGCAAAAACAACACTTTTTGCCCTATAGCGGGTAAATTTTGAATTAAAAATATGCCTCTTTTGCTGGGATAAAGTACATTTTCTGGGCATTCCGAAAACATGCACAACTGAAAATTTACGATTTTTGATTTATGACGTTCTTGAAAGGAGTGAGCGATATGATAAAAAAAATTATAATGTAAGAGGCTTCATTTTGGGAATCACTGCCCAGCTTACTTTGTGGCCGGTTCTGAGAGCAAAATGACGTATCACGAGGTAACTTGGATAATCGGTAAATGGAATGTAAACATGTTATGGTTACGCTAAGATTCTCGGATGAAAACGATCAAATTATACGTATGGAGATATGATGTTAGTAATATGTACACGACAGGCTAATTAAAAGCTCCATCTCTTCAGGGAACTCGGCTTGATGACGTAATACAGTGCCGATGGCAGTCAGGAGATTGATCGAGCAGACTATGTAATTAAAATCTCGTTTAAATTAGAGTGAAGTGTTAAACATCATATCAGCAAGTAAATAATGTATTGGTTATTATATACAATGCAGTGTTTATCTGATAAGATACACACTCGGCTACCGTGTTGGAGGTCCCGGGTTCGATTCCCAGGGGGGGGGTCAGTAAGTGATTTTTCACTCTAATATTTATTCAATATTACCCGTTATAATGTAAGAGGCGGAGGGCTGATCCTGTACCTGAAGCGGAGAGCTGATCACCTTTCCTTCATGTGTTATCGATCAAAATAACACTGCGTTTTTGTTGTTTTTAGTATACTGATGTAATGGTGAAAAATTCATAAAGTTTAATAATTTGATGATTTTTAATAATTTCATTAATTGATTCAGCAGTCATATTTGTGATATTTTCTTGAATGTTTTCCGCAGATACTTTGTGCTACATTTTTTATTTAAAATAAACCCTGATGATGACAATATATTGTTGAAACCGGTAGGTTGAATTGTATTTATAAAAAAGTGGTGAAAACAAAGTTTATTAATTTTATAAAGATATTTGTGATAATTTCTATCCATTTTTGATAAAAGTTTTATTTGGTAAACACCACTATATCTTAAAATCTATTGTGACACGTATTTCGATACTACTCCGCAACATTTTAAAAAACCGTATATGTTTGAAAATGATGCGAAATGGATTGAAACACGTTTCGCAATAGATTTTAAGAAATCGTGGTATAAACCTGAAATAAGATATGTTATTTAATTTAAAAAGAAGTGAAATTATCATCAAATATGTCGACCTCTCGCACATTTATAATAAATATATATTTTAAATATCATTGTCATAAAGAAAGCCATTGATATCAGTCTCTCAAGACTCGTATAAAAACAGGTAAGGGGATATTTTCATGTGGAATGTCCAAACGTATTTATCGAAGAAAAAAAAACAAAAGTAAGAACCTAAGCTTAGGGTCCTGTAATCTATTTGCAAGGTCTAAAGAGATCAAACAAATTCGAGTCCTTGTTATCTTTTATTCCTTTGTGGAAATTCTTGAGGCTGAAGGACTCGAGCCCACAAAAATATAAAGATTTCATCTTTTCAATGTAACATCCGCAAACAAAGGCCCTTTGTTTTGTAACAATGAAAATTACTGTAAACGAAACTGGAATGTCTACAATAGAAGTAAGGAATTATTTTTATATCAAAAGTGAAATAAATTCGAAAAGACGAATGGTTTCAGTAGAAGTACAGTATAAACCAAATAAAATGAAAAAAAAATAAAACTTTTTGTAACTTAACTCTTGGTCACTAAATTAGCTATTGTGTTGCAGATTAATGCAGAAAACGTAAACTTCTACATAAGTCGTAAAAATTACTTATATGTGAAATCGTATTAAATATCACTTTTTTATTCGATATGATATTAATAATATTTGATCCATTTGTAAATTATTGAGATAATAATTTAAGTCGAATATAATCGTACACTTTTTTTATGAAAGGTACAGGCACAGATATTTTTAACCCCTATCCGTACCCAATGGTGCATTGGGCACTACATCATATCGAAACAGTGTTATCTTGATCGTTACTTACATGAAGGCAAAGTGATCACTCCTGCACTTCAGGGATACTATTTTTTTAATATTAGAGTATAAAATCACTAATATTTATTTTCACCCCCCTGGGAATCGAACCCGGGAATCGAACCGACCACGGTAATTTAACACGATAACTATTACACCACGGAGGCGGACAAAAATACTACAATTATACAGATATACGACAGTTATATTTATGTTTGAAAAAAAAACAGAATTAATGTCGGGTTGTGGTCCCGTGGTTAGTGTCGCGGACTCTTAAGTCAGAGTTTCTCGGTTCGAACCCCTCTACAATTTGATGCCTATTTCTAATAATGAGCCGCTTAGGCTCACAGAAATAGTATGAAATTGAAATATTTGTATAAATAATAAAAACACAAATATTTCTCTTTTTAAAAAAAAAATATAATAATACGAGATGCTTCAAGAACAGAGCAGGAGCCGATCATCTTCCAAATGACGCCACGAACCGAACGGCAAATTTGCTGTAATGATAATATTAATCATATTATTTATGTTACGTAAAAAAACTCGGAATCCAACAAAACCAGAATATTACCTCTAATTTCCAGTATAAATCAGTGTTATTATAATGGACAGTACAATAAAAAGAATTAAAGGAATAAAAATGCTGACCACCCGGAATTGGAATAAGCTATGGTAGTGGTACTCAAACTTTTTTGGCGACGGAACCCTTTTGAAACACAAAATATCTTACGAAGCCCTAAAATAAAATAAAAACCTATGTTTTTTTGTTATTAGATTAAAATCATCCATGAAAATCTTACAAAAATAGGTACATTATACACTAATGCTTCTAAAACATATAAAATGTATACAGTACACCACACCATAATATACCACCACTAAGCGGTCAGGTTAGGAGTCGAAATAATCGGCAGATATAGGAGATGCACGAACGTGGAAGAGGCGAAGAATGTTTGCAAAAACAGAGTAGTGTGACATTCTATTCTCTATGCCTACCTCTGAGGGGAAGCGGCGTGATGGTTACTCAGTTAGTTAGTTACACCATAGTATAATACACAAAATAACACTACATTGATTCCATTGTAAATTAACAAATGACGAACTCAATTGTTTTGTTTGCAATTTTTCATCGTAGAATTATTGTGTAGATTTATTATACTGATTGTCGCGGCGGAGCCTCGCTAAGCGTTTGCCGACCCCCAAGGCCCCGCGGAGCACTCTTTGAGAACCTCTGAGCTATAGCATAATATAACAATCCACTAGCAAAATTCAGTACACAACTCGTATGTGGTTTGTTTGAATACGCTACATATAGTCAAATATTTTTGTATTGAATATGCAAACATATTATTTATTCCTCGGGATCACAATACTTTACAAATGGCCACGGAAGACCGGCGCGCCGGAAGCTACAAAAATGGGTTGGCCACTTAAGTGGATATCTTAAGTATGTATCTTTGCTAAGGATATCTCTCCTAGGAAGGTATTCATCTAAAGGTGACGTATATTTTTATTTTTTCGTGATAAACCAAGCAAATGATAGAAAGCTGGATATAATCACTTTTAGGGACCAACCTGGTATATCCTCGTATGTAATGTTCGTATTGAAATATTTTACATAAGAAATTTAAAAACAATAAAAAAAACGATTTTATCATCTATTGGTGAGATGTTAAGAAGCTTTTTACTAAACAGAAACTCTTATATTAGTATGTGAGGTCCGAATCCTGGATTATAATCACACCCATGAGAAACGCCAGAAAATACCATTTTCATTTTTATTATTTAAGCTTATAATTTGACCAGATAATTTATTTACAACATTTTGAGTGTGTCCAAATACTTGTTCACAAAATCTGGATTATCTCCAATTACAGAAGATAATTTTCATATTATTTTTTGACATCTCATCAAAGATGAAGAAGAATATGGAAGTCTGGGCATTTACGGGGCTGACGACCGTCATAGGCTGGTTTAAGTGATCACTTTACACACGTGTAACATTCACCAATTCTACCCATTATTGACAACCACACTACTCAAATTCTTGGAAGTTCTATATATATGAACCAATTTAGAAACCTTGTTCTTGAATCACTAGAACTTCACTAGAGACATCTATTGGTGAGATGTAAAGAAGCTTTTTACTAAGCAGAAACTCTTATATTAGTATGTGAGGTCCGAATCCTGGATTATAATCACACACATGAGAAACGCTAGAAAATACCATTTTCATTTTTATTATTTAAGCTTATAATTTGACCAGATAATTTATTTACAACATTTTAAGTGTATCCAAATACTTGTTCACAAAATCTGGATTATCTCCAATTACAGGAGTTATTTTCATATTATTTTTTGATGTCTCATCAAAGATGAAGAAGAATATGGAAGTCTGGGCATTTACGGGGCTGACAACTGTCATAGGCTGGTTTAAGTGATCACTTTACACACGTGTAACATTCACCAATTCTACCTATTATTGAGCCAAATTTATACCAGCCTATGACGGTCGTCAGCCCCGTAAATGCCCAGACTTCCATATTCTTCTTCATCTTTGATGAGATGTCAAAAAATAACAGGGTATGTTATTATTAATTAAACCGGAAGAGCCAAAATATCACCTAATTATTTATTTAACCCGGTGATATTCTAATTTTATTTTTAATTCATGTTTACCCGAAAATTATTTGAATAGTTTAAGTACAAAATGTGTAAGCAAACAAAACACATTTGAATAAAGATCAACATATATAAAGACGGATGGCAAATATTTAATCCTCTCACGTCTCCATAACCAGATTTTAAATGCTTACGTATTATTTGATCATATGGCTTTACGTCAGTATAATACAAACTAAGGCTCAACACTCTCACAACGCCTTGCAAAAAATTGGCACATATGAACCTGTATTTATGTTTTTACATTCTGTTTGAAATAAATGAAATAATTTATCAAATATAAGTCAAAATAAAAATATTGACATCTCAAGATATTACAAGTTGGGAGGTCAATATAAATAACTCCGAAGTGGACAAACCCACATTTGTAAACAATGATTTGAGCACACTCAAAATATTGTAAAAATATTTTTTTTAAATATTTATGTTTACATCTATCTTCGGGTCTCGCGGTTAAAGTTGCAGACTCAAAGTCAGAGTTCTTGGTTCGATCCCACTCTTAATAATATTTCCACAGCTTAATTACTATTTGCAATACCAGACTAATAGGCGAACGCAAACCTAATGAAATGTCAATATTTGTGTATAAAATAAGAACACAAATATATCACTTCGTAAAAAAATATATAATTTAAACGTCCTCATAATACATTTGGTTATTCGTACGTACATAAAAAATGCAAATAAGACGTGTGAGATTAATAAAAATATATTTTGCACACTTTTATTGTTTCAAATGTTTTGAATCATAAGTTTGTTTATGCGAGGTTTATTAACGGGTTAATTTTGCTTAAAACCGGATCGTTTGTAGGTATCGCAATTTACCGTCAGTTACAAATCGTTCATAGATTCAAGTGCATCAAAAAAGGGTTTAAAAAAATTACATCTCCACATACTTTTACGTAACTTTTAATTATTTAAAAAAAATTACATCTCCACATACTTTTACGTAACTTACAACTACATTTTTGATATCGGATATTTCTAAAAAAAAAAACTTTTTTAAAACCTCCATTGAATTTCAATAATATTTTTTTATAATTAGGTAGTATGAAAGTGATAGTATTTTACCTGTAAACAAAATAATAAATAGTGATATTGTGCATCAAGATTAAAACCTGTGCAACTCGTACTAAAATATTCGTCAACAAAGTAAATGTATGTTTTGGACCAGATAATAATAATAATAGACAGTATTATCCACAAAATTTGATTCATTTTGCTGTTAAGATTTTTCAAAAAATTGAAATCATAACTAAGCTACAGTCTAAGATTTTTAAAATTTTATTTAAAAGAGTTACCTAACCCGTTTACAAAAAAATATATATTTTAAAATAGCTTTAGTGTTTTTTTCTAAGATAAATGTCAAGTAATAACTAGCAATATTGTAATATTGACCAATTCAGTTTCAGGCTGATAAATTACCTCATACTACAAGTATCAAATTTAGAAAGTTTTGTTGATTAGTTATATATTTAACTTTATTTTGGCTTAAATATAGTATTTTATACGCAAATACATACATATATATACAGATTATTATTATTATATGTACAAATACGTAAGAAGGAAAGAAATCATATCTCTAATTATTTTTTTTCTTTTGTTTCAGGTAAGCTTTCTATAAATGGACTTCGTGTATTAATTTATTGAAAAAGGTGAAAAAATACAATTGTTCAAATATTATATGCATTTACTATAGTATAATAAAAACGGTAAGTCTATTTTTTCAGTTCTTGAATTATAAAATTAGTACGCACCTTCAAAGTTTGAAGAGTGCGTAAGTTTTCATAAAAGACGTTTAAATATCGTATTCCAAAACCACAATAGTCATGATATGTGTGAGTGAAAATTCTAAATTGTTAAATAAAAACAAACGCAAAAAAACTCTCGCTTACAGATCCAAGTAGCGTTATTACGCTGCATTTAATAATGTTGCAAATATTCTATTTTAGTTATTTTATTTTATTTTTATATTTAAAAAATATTTAAATAGTCTTCAGACAATCAATCACGTTAGACTCGTTAATCAAATTGCATATCTTCTCCTTTCCAATGTTACTTGAACCTTCTTGAGTTCACAAATTTAAAACAAACGTTTTTTGGTCAATAATCTGACAATAATTCATTAAGTTTGCACGTATGCATATCACTTTTGTACTAATCAAGAAAACAACTGTTGCTTGCGGAATAATAATATTTAATATTGACACTTCTGGCAAGGGCGTGAAAAACCTTATTAATGATAATAAAACAAGTACTTATTTATTTATTTAATATATTGTAGAGTATTATCACCAATAATTGTCTACTATTCATCAATAAGATATTAATCATATTTTTATGATGATAATTTATTTTACAACATTTTGAGTGTGTCCAAATACTTGTTCACAAAATCTGGATTATCTCCAATTACAGGAGTCATTTTCATATTATTTTTTGACATCTCATCTCAAGAACAATATGGAAGTCTGGGCATCTGGGACAGGGCTGACGACCGTCATAGGCTGGTTTAAGTGATAACTTTACACACGTGTAACATTCACAACATTATAATCCAGGATTCGGACCTCACATACTAATGTAGAGTTTCTGCTTAGTAAAAAGCTTCTTTACATCTCACCAATAGATGTCTCTAGTGATTCAAGAACAGGGTTTCTAAATTGGTTCATATATATGGAACTTCCAAGAATTTGAATAGTGTGGTTGTCAATAATCACGGTCATCAGCCCCGTAAATGCCCAGACTTCCATATTCTTCTTCATCTTTGATGAGTTGTCAAAAAATAATATCATTTATTTTACTATTTTACATGACAATTAGTTTAAGATAATAAAATCAGAAGAAATTTTGTGTATAAGATACTTAAACTGTCGGATTATGACGGTGGACTGTCAGACGTACTAATATTACCAACAAAGAAAAAATATTTAGCCTTAGCATCTGTAAGGGTTCATCTTTAAATGAACCTCCCACTACCAGGAGTTCAAAATATAAAACAAATTAACTGACTGACCTTAGCTTCTATCTAAATATGACAGTTTTTTGTTTTTTTGTAGCTACAACGGTAATTTTCAAATAATGTGGTAGATAAACCTGATTGCAAAACAGTTTTAAATTTCTTTTATGCTATTTTAGAGAATAATATATTAATTAATAATTAACGCACATAAATCATTAAATAAAATTATTGTAAATTTCGCCTTTGTATACATTACAACCCTTCGGCGACCATTTGGCGTAACGGATGACGGAAATAAGTAGAAAACACATTACATAAGTAAACATGGCTAAACTTAACTTCTCTCAAGACAGATCGATAACGATGCTACCAACTGACTCAAAACTTATCTTGCGAAAACGTGTTTCATCGAAAATATTTTTCTTACGATTTTCCCTCAAAGTCAAATCGGCTCTTGAAAATCACATAAAAAATTCATATCAATCAGAGAAATGAGATTTCTTGAATGCAGGTATCATATATTGGACATTTATCAAAAATTAATAATATTTTAAACACATTAATTTAATATAGTATTGAATAGTTTTTTTATATTTTTTAAAAATATAATTGTTAGTTGCCTTAGAAAAAATTCCTTGCCTATTATATACAAGGATTAATAGCATGTTTAGTTTATACCTCTTAAAAATTAAAATTTTTGTATTTGTTCACCTTAAATTAAAAAAAAGTTGATCCCTAAAAAATATATATGGTATTTAATAGTAATATTAGTGATAGTGTCGTATACTACGTTACAGAGGTACGAGAGATCACCCCTTTCATACATACAGTCAGAAACCGTTTAGGTAAAAATCTTAGCATTATTATGTACTTTTTGTAGTTAAGTGATATGATAAGCGAATTTATCTCTCAGTATCTTATAAAAACCGAATTTTAATAGGATTTATAACTTTTATTCGATGTTAATCATATTAATCATAATTTTAATCTTTAATATATTGTATGTTTAAGAGACGACCATGAACAATGTAATTGTTTTTATGATTGATTATTTATAATATCTTTTTTAAATCTAAATACGCGAACTGTATTCTTAATTTAATACGATTAAATTAAGATTGGAGTTACTTGTGATAACGGAAACGCCCACAAAATTATGCATCAGGTGCATTCCTTCTAGAGATATTGCGTATGCACCGCATCCCTTGAAATTTTGTTGTGAACAACTTACATGTATTTTGTATATTAAAAGCATTGTTACTTTGTGGTATGGTAATATAACACTTAATAAAAAAATTGTTATACTTAAAGTGGTATTACACAAAGTGAACGATGAATGATAAGGAAAGTGTTAACGTACATGTATACCTATTTCAGTTTTCCGCCCAGTTGTTGAAATAAGCTACCTAAAATCGAGAGTTTGTTTGGTGATTTAGTTTTAGCATTATTATCACTTAGGTGGATGCTGCCGTTAGAATCGAATCCGAGTCTTATACAAAAGTGATCATACTTTCCCATGCATTAAGCTTGTAGGCTAGAGACGCCATTAATAAAAACGCATCCAAATCGCAAAAATTAATATCATAACATTGTTCAAAAAGTCTTAAATAGCTAATCGACTTTAAAGATACCAAAAAACTAAGTTTACTCTTCTTCTTCATCAAAACCTTATCCGTACCCCAACGGTGCATAGGGCACTGCAGCATATAAATGCAGTGTTATCTTGAAGGTCAACACATGAAGGAAAGGTGATCAGTCATCCGCTTCAGGTACCAATCCAGGGTATTATTGAATAAATATAACAGTGAAAAAATCACTTTTATTTATTTGACCAGCCCCCCTGGGAATCGAACCTGGGACCTCCAGAACGGTAGCTGAGCATGCTGACCACTACACTATGGAGGCTAGGTTTATTAGAAAATATAAAGACAGCCTTAACACTATTGTTGAGTTTTGAATGTTCAAATATATGTTTATACCTTACAAGTTAAATACCTAAATACTTATTTTTGAAAGCAGCATCCCTTAAAAAAAAGTCCAAGCACGCCCCTGATATCCAGAAGTGAAGGTGGATTTATTTCCTTTTTTGTGCAATTACTAATGTATATGTATAAAGTGCCTGAGCTCATTTAATTTCGTGTAAGTAATTTCGGGCAAAGTGTGTAAACGGTGAACTACTTAATCAGCTAAAAACCTTTCGAGAAGAGAAAAATAATAAAAAACGTAGTCGTAACGGTACATACATAAATGGGAATGTTGGATCAATTACTTTGATAAAGTTGCTAGATTTGGAGTAATACATTTTCCGGGCGGTAATCTCTAGAAATCCGGGCTGTAATGAGCTAGCTCTTTAGAAAAGCAGACGATTCTGGATTTTCCCCGTCAGTGAGTTCGCTTTATGGGTAATATTTTATTATTTAGGTGTATGTATCCCGAGAAGTACCATCTTCTCCCGATACGGTGTTGGGATAATGATATAAATTTCGGTAATACGTTAAACCTCATTTTGAAATATAACATACCTCAGCAAACTTGTAATTTACTTGAAAGGTATTGAAAATATATTGATTTTGAAAAGGAATACAATATTAAGGCGGGAAAATCAGTAACATAATTTTATTTAAACCCAGGTAGCATTTAAAGTAATTGTATTTTTTGCATAAAACACCGTTTTTGTATTGAAAAAAAAATTGTTCCTCAAAATAAATATACAGTTTTGAAAAGAAAAGAGTTGTTGCAAGGTAAGACGTCAAAAAATGGTAAAAAACATGTATTCGCTAAATTTCAATATATATTCTACAAAAATACGGACAGCACGTCCGGCTTCTCGCGGAACTAGTTGCGTACTGAATTTAAGAGTAAACCCTTCCGTAATGCTTACTTAGTTGTAGGCTTACGTATAAATTTAAAATTATTTACTATCGATATCTTAACAGAGACAGAGATTTATCTGAAGACACCAGAGTATATAGGGTTTGCGGTCTGTCATTTATAAACAATAACCAATTACTACGAGATCTGACAACACATATCAACACATATAAGTCTTGTCTAAGAATGGATGGGTATAGCATAGAATAGTGATATGTTTGCAGTATACAACTGTTGTTTGTATACTGGTGTAATAATTATACTAATGAAGACTTATGTTGAAGTGGTTGAACACGAATATAGCTGACATTTTTCTAACTAGGTACTTATTTGCCTAAAAAAATAAGCAAATTGGGGTTTAAATAAGCAATAAAAATATAATAAACTATAAATATTTAATATAAAATAAAAATTTAGTTGAACAGACCCACCATATATCAGATAGCTCTAACAAAAAAGGAATAAAAAACCTTACAGACGATAAAAGTTTTTTTCAGCCCACCCCGTTCCCTAGTCCTGGGGGATGTTTTAAAAATGTCGGTTTCGAATGATGGACGGTTACTCTTTTTAAATTTGCTTTAAAATTTATTTAATATCGAAAAACCATAACTTTTAAAATTGCCGAAGACATGAGCGGGTTTTTGTAGGCATTATCATCCTTGTTAGACTCATAATTCTTTTTTAACGGCTTTTCCCAAACGATTTAGAAAGATTTTTCGACAGTAACTGTCTTCCTGTTATTTTATTTGAAAAATAGCTGGAATAATTGTTAGCAATTTGACGTAATTTACATTCGTCAATTTATTTTATATTTGCGTACAGTGACACCAAAAGCGATACTGTAATAAAACATGGAATAAAACTGTAATAAAACATGTTTTGTAAAAATACAATCAATCAAGGATCGAAAGCAAAAGTTAAAAATACCAGTAAGAAATTAGTTATAATATTATATATTATTCGTATTAACAAAAATCCAAGCCATCATGTGTAAATATATGTAGGTAGATATATAACATATATAGCTGTACTAGTCACGCCTTGCAGTGGCTCAGCATGGTTAAATAGAAAATTTAAAAAAAAAAAAAAAAAATATATATATATATATATATATATATATATATATATATATATATATATATATATATACATTTCAAATGTTTATTTTTACAATGTAATCGAAAACGTTGAAAGTTTTAAGAGATAGCTGTCAAGAAGCACGTTGTCCACCACTAGCAATTTTTAATAATGCGTGTTTTATAATACTGTTACGTTCAACAGATGGAGCTACCATTACGATCAAATAATTTATGTATGAAAAAAATCGAAGTACCTACATAAAATTATTATATTAGGTACTACACTTGTTTTAATTTTAAATTCAGGTGCACTTTGGAAAGTAATGCACTTATTGACAATCGCTAGAAACGACCGTGAATCAAGTTATTGTTCCTATTTTACAAAACAAACTTCGTTATCGTAGATCTTTAAAATATCGTATTACAAGGTGAGATAAAACTCATTGCAAAATTTGGCAATGCTTACAAATTAAATTATTTATTTTTTACTTATTCAAGGTAAGTAGATTAATGAGACATTTTCTATTTATATAATACGTTGATAATTTAATCATAAATAAATAAACACAAATGTAAGTATTGAAAAAATAATAATTAACGCTCTTTGATAATTAAATTTGTAATAATTTTAGAAACCTTCATATATTTTAATGTTACAACAGCCGGACAGTGTCTGGATCCAATACTCCTATACACCGAATGCGAAACCTCGGCTGAATGATTTCGCGGACTATATCGATATCTGAAATTGTCACATCCTAAATATTAAGCTTTAATAATTGCAATATTAAGGCTAATGCATAATTCCTTGTTTTCTATATGTTCATCCTTGTTTATATAAGTACTATTCTAACCAATAGTTTACTTAAAAAGAGAAAACATATTATTTTATCATATTATTTTATCATTTAGTAGACAACATGTAATATATTATGTACAAATTGGCTACGGCTGTTAATAAAGAAAAAAAACATCGTTTAACGGTTTCATTTACTAGAACTTTTCTATGTGAAAAAGAGTTTAAACAAATCTAAAAAAAAAAAATTGTTTAATTTTATATTCTTTTCTATTCCATTATATTTTATTCTATTCTTTTAATATTATATTCTACTGCCATTCCGCAACGCCTTGATGATGACCTCTGTAATGGTGGCCGATAGATCTCCTTAAACGTTGATGGGAGGTTATATTTTTTAAAACAATGTTTAGCACGAAAGTAAATTTGTTCATCATTAATTGTGAAAATATGCTTTCATATTTCGCTCACTCCTTTCAAGAACGTCATAAATCAAAAAACCTGATTGTTCAGGAGAACGTTTTTAAATTTTAAAAATATAATACAATGCATTAAAAATAAATATCAAGCCACTTATTGAACTTTTTACTGTGCAGCAGATCTTTTTAGGTAAAACCTGAAGGTTTTTTCTCCATTTGAAAAATATTTAGTATTTTTTTAAAAATTATTAAACAATACTTTTTCTTCAAAATGCAAAAACAACACTTTCTGCCTTGTAGCGGGTAAATATTAAGTTTAAAATATGCCGCTTTTTCTGGGATATAGTACATTTTCTGGGCATTCCGAAAACACTCACAACTGAAAATTGACGATTTTTGAGTTATGACGTTCTTGAAAGGAGTGAGCGATTTGTCAATCGTATTGTTTGCTTTCTGTCAAAAAAAGTTTATTGTAAACATCGTATATTTTAGATGAAATATTTAAGAACACTTCTGAAGTAACAACCAGAATTCTTTGAGATTTTTATAGCACGCTTATTTTTGTCGAGTTTCGTAAATAATACAATTTGAAAATATTTTCTCGCTGACGTATTATTACTACGTGACACGAATATATGAATTGTCAATATAACGTAGATGTATTCAACCTTTTTTCCTTGGACCATAATGCTTGCCACGCTACGCGGACCGCATGCTACGTACGTATTATGTATGGAAAGTATAGTATTATACAAAAAATCCCCCTTTGACGTACTCCGAAATAAAAAGAATCTTCATTTTGAAGTTGGTTAGAAGGGAGCCGAAAAACCGAACATGTCATGAAATATACGTGTTCGGTTTTTAAGAATTTCTCAGAGTTCTTTTCCAAACCCACAGAGTCCTTTTTATCTACATCCGATGGTGCATAGGGCACTGCATCATATAAACGCAGTGTTATCTTGATCGTTAACATATGATGGTGTTCAACCCCCCCGCTTCAGGCTCCAGCCAGGGTAATATTAAATTAATATAAAAGTAAAATAATCATTTATATTTATTTGACCCCCCCCCCCTCCTAGGAATCGAACCCGGGTCCTCCAGCACGGTAGCCGAGCGCACTGACCATTAAACTACGGAGCCGGTCAGAGATTACTAGACCGATTTAAATATGAATTTTCGGACTAGATTTTACAATACTTTTACAACAGCCTTAAAAAGAGAATTTTGTTGGCGTTTTTCTTCATAACTAACCGATGAATAATCGTAAAAATGGCTGCATTTTTATTCGGCGACACTTGCATTACAATGATTTATCGTTCTGGATGTCATGGTCTCCTGGGATATTTGGCACTCAGTGAACGATTCGCCTCCATTCCTCCTGAGCCAGGATCGAATTTACTCCTTGATTTGGTCTATCCATCTTGTTCGATAGTGTCCTCTAGTTCGCTTTTCCTAAACAGTTACTGTTACTTCCAACTTTTCAAGACTCCCTTTTTTCCTAAATAATATACCCAAAGCGGAAATGAGAAGTTCCTTACAACATCACATCACACTGATTCCAAACGGTATTTTTTTTTTTGAAAAAACTAACGGATTACCAAAGAATTTCAAGTCTCTCATAATTATTCAGCGGGCCGAGGCTTGAAAATAATTCAGATAAAAATAAGATCAATAATTTGTATAAACACTCATAATATATATTCACATGTTACCATTTCACCCTCTTTTTGGAAATGAAATGGATATTTTTCATCCGAGGCATCTTTTCAAACGTGTTAGTGGATTATTGATGTATATTTTATGCCTAATCGCGAAACCAGAAAATAAAATAAAATACGCATAAAAAATAGTAAAATAATTAAACATTTTGTTTTTTTTTCATCGATCGATTCGACATTTTGCGTTAAAATCTAGCCACCTTAAATTAAAGTTTTACTTGATAAATCCCACTATTTTAAAAAATCTTGACTCTAAAATTAAGAATTAGCTTCAAAACGGTGTTTGAACATGATGCGGATTGCTTTGAAACACGTGTCACAATAGATTTTAAGAAATAGTGGTATTTATTAAGCTTGTCTTTTTTTCCTTTTGTTTGCAGAAGCAAATAATAATTAATAATTAATAATATTAAACTTTTTCATATCGCATAATTTTTTACATATTATAACTATAAGCTTTTAAAAACTACTAATATTTATATTTGTATCCTACTATAAAAATATATTGTTATTCAAATATATATATTTTTAAACTCATTTAATTTCCTTTCATTCTTCACATTTTTTGGAATCTGATCATAAATTTTTGCCCCTTTTTATTTTTGAATTCGATTATTATTTTCTTATATGGTAATCTTATTATGTACCAATTTCTTGTTCTATAATTAAAGACATCACTACTTCATACAAATTCACCGATGAAATATTATGAAGAACATTATACACAAGTATCATTTTTATATCAATCTAATTAAGCACCCTTCTCTATTATTAGATCTTGTTGTTATTAATCGATATAAACATGTCCTGAATAAATTATCAATGTTTACCTTTCTGTAAGTAGGTTATTGTTTTTTATCTTAGCGTGGATTACTTTTACCCTTTCAAGTGTTTGCTTGATATCATTGATAATATGATGAATAATATATTGCATTTTATTGAATTAAAATAGGTATAACGAAAAAGTCATCAAGTCAAAATACTAAGCATCAATTTTTTTCTCTCAAAACAACAAGAAAAACATACCCGTATACAAGAATCGTGTACGACTATTTTCAATTTTATTTTGAAAAATCAGAAGAAAAAACTTATTTGAACATAAAAAACATACTTTCTAGTAAACTATTGTCGCTCCAGACCTTTCTGTCAAAAACTAATAGTGAAAGCAGATTTTAGATAAGGGTAGGATATAAAGGTTGAGGGAAGGAAGCCCGACTAAATATATTTTTTTTCATGAAAAATTCGTAACAACATCAAAAATTATGAATACTGATATATGTGAATAAATGTATGATATGCATAGAAAAAAATATCTAATCACATTACGGTTTTTTAGTGAACGAAAATTCAGCATACTTGTTTATCCAACATACGGCATAACCTAACCGTCTTCAACCTCTTCTGACACTTATTCGCACCAATGGTGCATAGGATACTGCATCGTATTAACGCAGTGTTATCTTGATCGTTTTTTACATGAAGGCAAGGTAATCAGTTATGCGCTTCAGATACCACAACAGGGTAAAATTAAATAAATATGAAATAAAAATTACAAATATTTATTTTGACTTCCATCTGAGAATGGAACCCATGGCTTGCAGCAGGGTAGCTTAATGCGCTAACAATAACATAACATAACATAACCTTATCTATGTTACTCCAAAAGAAGGGGCAAATAATGATTAAAGAAAACACTTGTTTTATACCACTTGAGTTTTTATTAAAGACTACATGTTTCAGAAGTTAAACTTCCATCATTCAGGTCTGTATAATAATTATAATAATATACATCATTGTAACATGTCTTACCACAAAGTTAATGCCGAAACAATAAATAAAATAGGGGCAAATAATATTATGTATATTATTTCAGTCAGTGTATGTACAATAGTATAATCCAGAAATCATTAATCTCTCACAATTATCTATGTACAAATAACAATATCCCCATAAATGGCCTCGTCCATAACGTTAAGATAACCTTGATTATCATAAATAAAATTAATATTACTTGTGCATTGTCAAATAATTGACCTTGTATGCTTAAATTTAGGAGCACGTATCGTCGGTTATCGGGGCTAATGAAACATCAATAAACTTTGGCCGATAAACAAGTGCGTGACAAGTCTTATGTTACAATACGTCTAGATAATATCTAATATTCCAAGGATGCGCAAAAGCGTTTATCTTCAGATAATGTGCATTAGACACACTCGTCCACTCGCCAGACATGAGCTGAATGTGCCTAGTTCGGATAAGATAAGATAGAGTAGGAACCTTCGCCTTGAAATTGTCAGTAATACGGAGAAAGTTGAACGACCGCGCTAATATTTTTTACCTTGGCTAATCAACCCGAGACCGGCCAAAAACTTAATGAGTAGATAATGCTAAATTGTCGATAATAACAATCAGAAAATAATTTTTCATCCATTTTTAAAGTTTTTATTAAGTTTAACTGTTTCTGAAGAAAGTACAATATTTTTTCTCGAATTTTTCGCAGATACTTAGTGGCACACTTAGAAGTTTTATCCCGTTTTTTAAATCACATTTTCAAATGGTGTACGGAGTGCGTGGAAGTTTTTGGCATCGTAAGGGAAGGGTTATTAACTATAACCTAACTATGAGTATTTCAATGTTTTAGAATTAGTAGATAAACCCTGATGATGACAAGGTTCTTGTCGAAACCGGTTGGAAAAAGTGTACCAATAAAAAGTGGCTAAAACAAAGTTGTTTAATTTTATTAAGTAGAATATGCCTAGAATGAAACAAAATGCTTTTCAGACAGAAAAAAAACAACATATTTCCAAAAAAAATTGACATAAAAAATAATTGATTCTTACATAAAAATTTGAAATTTCTATTAAAAGAGATATTTGAAAAAAAAGTGTCTCAGCTTGGTTGGAAATATGTATATCTGAACATCCCAGGGTTTACGACGTGGCATATGGCTGACTTAAGCGATAACTTTATGCACTTGTTTAACGTTCACCATTCTGCCCATTATTGAACATCCATATTTTTATTAATTCTTGTAACTTGTATTTAAGCAACGATCTTAGATCCTACTGCATACCGGTATGGTTTTCGTTTTACATTTAAGAATTATGGCCGATAGCAACGCCATCAGTTGAGCAATTTTTAAAGTACTAAGCTTATGCCTTTTAAACGAAGGTGAGATTCATCTGAACAATTTCATATCAAGTTGAGACACTTAAAACAAAAAATGACATCTCATCCGTAAAGTGAATAATGTCCAATAAAATAAAAAATATTAATATTATTAAAAGAGACATTAATTAAGGTTATTTCAATTTTGAATTCATACGTTTTAAATGTGGTTAATATTTTAGCTCCGTTTTTACCTATTTTCATATATGATTTGTATTTGAAATTTATTTCATTCATGAATCTTTTAAATAAAAACATGTATATATGCATTTGTTTACGCAGTTGAATGACTTTTTATATTTATAATATGATAAATCCATAAGTCTGAATTATTTCAATGCAACAGTAATATATTCTATGATAGTGTGAATATATATTTTGATAGTGTGTGAAGGAGACGTGTATTTGTTACTTTATTATTATTCTATGTTTTAAGACTTTTTGTTTCTCTAGTAGTGTATTCAATAGTGAAATTTTATATTTGATACTGTATATTATATATGTATTATGTTAAAGGCAATAAATAAATAAAATAAAATAAGATATACGAATAATGAACTTGGTGATTCATTGATTATTTTATCATCATCTTTAGAATGTTCATTTATAATGGTCGTTTTTTTTCTTATTTTATATTCAATAAATTGATGCCATTTGAGATACAGTATCAACAAATCGTGAATCTTTATATCTAGATACTTTGAATATTTATTTGTTTATCTCCAACAACATAATACACATTTGTTAAAGTAAAATGGTTTAAAAAAACAACTTTAGATAAAAAACATTGTAAACTGGCGACTCAATAAAAAAGTCAATCTGAACTATTATAAAATATCTGCCGCCGCATAAACGCACGTTCCAGTCAAAAAAATCTGATGCGGTTAGCAAAAACTAACCCCGTTATTGTATTCGACATTGATGTTTCCAGTAAAAAATCTTATTACATTTTTTTACAGCTTACATAACGCTACTTCAAATACATTCTTAACAAAAATAAACGTCTTGAATTCTTTGACGGTATATGATTTGAATGTTGGATTTATTATTAAAATCTATACAATAAAAAAAAATTTTCAACATCATTGACCAGGCCACCTTTTTAACTAAAGATCAATATAACTTAGTCTGTGAAATGATGATGGAGTTCGTAGTCTAACATAAATAAAAATCAAAACACGATTTGTAATTCTGTTGATATTTTGGAGATAGCAGTTTCGCCTTACGATGACATTGCCAAACTACAAACAGCCTTAATAAATTCTTTAAAATCTAGAGAAAACTGATTTACGACGCTAAGGTTTAGCAAGATTGCTATAGCAAGACCATTCAGATGTGTGAAAAAGCAGTCGAATCATAAATCGTGTTATGATTTATAGTGATTATCATTTCTATATTTTTACAAAGCAAATGCTTTATCAACAGTCGTATTTGTTAATAGTCATTAAGGTACATTGTTGCACGGCTTCATTTCAAACCCTCAACTTAAAATAATACCACTTGGTATTACTGATTTGTATATTTTGTATGTAAGACAGAATAATATTTACATTTAAACCTCTTAATCGAAAAATATATCTCTATTTTATAATATCCATTGTTGAAATACAATTGCCAAGTATTTGAACAGGAATTGGATTAGCAAAGCAATTTCCATTCAAATCAATCACTCTCAAAAGTTGGTTCGATAAATCCAGACATGAGCAGGAGATAAAATCTACAGATATATTTTTTAAAATTTAGTAGCAAATTCTAATATTACATATCGAATTTCTTAAAGATGTTTATAATGCAATTAAGACTCAATATATTTTTTAACCCAGTTCAACATTTCTCAATATATAAACATCTTTATGGGATACACATATCGCTCACTCCTTCCAAGAACGTCATAAATCAAAAATCGTCGATTTTCAGTTGTACATGTTTTCAGAATGCCCAGAAAATGTACTATATCCCAGCAAAAGAGGCATGTTTTTAACTCAATATTTACCTGCTACCGGGCAGAAAGTGTTGTTTTTGCATTTTGAAGAAAAGTTATTGTTTAATTATTTTTTGAAATATATTAAATATTTTCAAACGGAGAACAAACCTTCAGGTTTTACCTGAAAAGATCTGTTGCACAGTAAAAAGTTCAATAAGTGGCTTGATATTTATTTTTAATACATTGTATCATATTTTTAAACTTTAAAAACGTTCTCCTGAAAAATTAAGTTTTTTGATTTATGACGTTCTTGAAAGGAGTGAGCGATATATCATAAATATTTTTTTATGTGTTTTTAAATATACGATCATTAAATTACAGTTTTGTGTTGAAATGTAAAAAATAACTCTTAATTGGCGAAAATCCAGATTTGTAAACAAGTATTTGGACACACTCAAAATGTTGTAAAAATTATCCACATTCAAACCGTAAATATGTTATATGTTAATAAATCAATATTAAAATCAAATCTAGTTGCCTCTTAATTTTGTTTACACCTGGACTCTCTGTAGATATCATTTTTTTTAATATCAAGGTTAATATGGTCTAAGACTGGCCTATATATCTAAATAAACGTGATATGTGTTATCATTCAATAAAATTGCAGGTCATAAACTAACGCGGAGATGGCGTATTACTACGAGTATTTGTATTCGCAGCATATAGCGAGCAATAAAGTGTTAAGGTCACGTCACAAGGATGTGCCAATATTTATATTGAGAGTCAAGGATCTTGGGAACGCATTAAGCACTTGGACGCATACCAAAAAGGAATATCCAGGATATTGATTTTCTTTAAGTAATTGAATATTTAAGGTTAGGTGATATCACGATTAGGCTAGATTGACTCCATGTACTCGCCAATGCAATTGTTTTAAAACAGACATATTTCAATGTAATGTAAAATGTTTACTGCCAAAACCTTAATAGATATTGAATACGCTAAAAAAGATGAAGGGATTTCACAACATCAAATAAACAAAAATAGCCATATTACTTATATGTATTTTTGATATGCATCTATAAAATGAGACGTAGAATGGTAAAAATTACAAAGTATAACATGATTACATGATCACTCAAGCCATCCAATGCCAGGTCGTAAGTCTATGAATGAATGTGCTAACTTCCATATTACCTTCATACAAAATATACAAAATGATGCTTTGTTTCTTGCGACATAAATATCTTAAAAATGTATATGTATTTATACATATATATATATATATATATATATATATATATATATATATATATATATATATATATATATATATATATATATATATATACATATATATGTATATATATATATTAATACATATATACACATTAAATAGCGTATTTCATATGTGGAAAGCCTACATTCAAATTTTGAGCATCGCCGGACTTAAGCATCGCGTGTCGGTTATTGACCGTTTATCAAAGCGTACAAAGTTTTAATATTTTCGCAGCCTACCTCACGTGTGCAAAGTTTGTACGATACAATGCGCTAATTCATACGATAATCGGCTTCTTCTCGGATTTTCCTGATTATTTTTAAGTACATGGAATGAATAATTTAATCAAATCAAAGATCATAAAATTGTCGTCCATTTTATCAGCCATTTACGCAATAAATGTGGGTGCAAATATTCTAGAAGCAAGTCGAGCAGGTGTATGTTATGTATGTCTATCATAATTTGCGTTAGAAATATTTTTCTAATGCTCTCGAAAGGGTTTTCCCAAATCTTTGCGCAAATATATGGCGCTGGCTTTAAAGAGCACAAAAGATTCTTATTTTTTATCTCTATAGTTTTTTGGATCTGTAAAAAATAGTGTGATCGTTGAATAATCTAAGAATCTAATGGTCACACGGTAGCGTTACTCGCAAGGTGAATGTGTTAATGGGTCATGAAACTAGCTAAAGGAAAATCTATAGACCATACATCACCTTTAGTTACTGCTACTCATGAAAATGGCATTCACGAATTTCACGCATCGCCAACTCGGAGCCTCTGAGTCATAATGCTATTGAATTATAAGTTTTTTCTCCATTTACTGTGGGAAAATGACTAGAATTTGTTTACTGCATTGAGTAATTGATTACTTACGTAAAAACACTCTTTGTCAACATAATGAATTATCTCATAGTTGAATGAAATAAGTTGAAAACGATTAACAACGAGATTACTTTATACTTCTTTTTCTTCTTCTTCTTCTTATTATAGGCCTTACGGCCTGTTTTTAAGAGGGATTAGCCTCCTGCGACGTCGATTCCCAGCTATCGGCCCATCTCTTTGGTGGTCTGCCCGGGAGTCGTCTACCATGGGGTTGGCCGTACAATGCGATGTGGGGGAGTCTGGATGGTTCCATTCTCCTCACATGCGCATACCATTGTCTTCTTTGTTGCCTTCCCCACCTAACGACATCTTCGATCTCGCATATTTCCCTGATCTTGGCATTTCTCAATCTATCTCGAATACTATTGCGTGTTATGCTTCTCAGAGTCTTCATTTCTGACACTCTAAGCGCGTTTTTTAATATACACTATGTGCATATTGTGTACTGTTATTTTTGCTTTCCAATTTACATACCTAAGATAGTGAGATAATGCAGTGTATTGATGCATCATCGTTGTCATAATTTACGGTTATTTATCAATTACATAAATACAAGCTCTCACACTATCACCACTAGCACTTTTGTATTATTACTCTTATACAATTTTCAATTTGAAATGTAGACAGTATAACCTTTTATATCTACATACTCATATCTTTAATTAAAAAAAAAATAGTACTGACTATAATGATTTTTTTAAATAAATTATTTTTAATTTAAAAAAAAACATCGTCAAAAGACTTTAAGCATGTTAAACTTCTTCAGAGCCTCATCCACACCCAATGGTGCATAAGGCACTGTATTATATAAACGCAGTGTTATCTTGATCGTTAACACATGAAGGATAAGTGATCAGCCCTTCGCTTCAAGTACCAGTCCAGGGTTATATTGAATAAATATTTTTAGCAAAAATATCACTAATATTTATTTGACCCCCCCCCTGGGAATCGAATCAGGTACCTCCAGTACGGTAGACAAGCGTGCTGACCATTACACTACGGAGGCGGACATGTTAAACGACATATACCTTAATTTTTGTCAATTTTCTTCCCCCCGTTGAAGAGAAATTTGGGCAGGAAGTCGCTACGTCTAAAAATATTTGAAACCTATTTTTTTAATCAATTTTTGTTATTATGCAAAAATGTATTATAATGTAAAATGACGTTAAAAATTATACACGTAGGTAAATTTAAAAGAAATAGCAAAAAAACGCATTTCCTATTACGATGGTGTTTATGTTCAAAATACCTATGAAGTTACAAACGTAGTATTTAAGCATTTCGAAGGATATTACACGAGAACCGCATCCTCATCGCATGCGAAAATAAACACTAAGTACCTACCTATTTAAATATTTAAACATGAATATCGTCAACAAATAATTCTACCGTCATATAATTACTTTTTTGTTGCGCAATCACCTGCATCATGAGTAATTATTCAAGTTTTCATAGCGTTATCACGTCAAAGCAAAGATAAACATATAAATTCCTGTTTTTGGAAAGCAAAAATTATCTCTTTAGTAATTGAGTATACCTAGAATCGTAGCATAAAAAGTCATCATTTTTTCCTATTGTATTGTTTATTTTATATTAATATTTGCAATAAAAAATTGATAATTTAAATCATGTAAGTATGCATCTCTCTGATTCATAGTGAAATCATTTTAATGTATAACGACTTAAATAAAGCTTTTGTTAATAAAGCGTGAAATTTAAAACCAAAACACCAAAAATCCTATTGGCGAAGTCGCTAATTGGTCATACGTATAGACAAATGAAGGTACTTTTTACCTTGTACATATTTTTATTAGTACATGGACGAAAAAACAATGCTTTATTATCACATTGTAAATATTTAGGTCGAATGAGGTATAATAAAATAATTACATGAAAAAATAACCATAAAAACAATAGACAAATGCATAATTCTATACATACTTTTTAAAAATCTAATTATTTATCTTAAACTATCAATAACAATGGATCAGTGCATACTTCTACACAAATTTTTAAATTTATGAAAATATGCAACTTTTCTGATAACGCACTGTTTTTTGGAGCGTTACCATTAATATATCTGCATTCTTATTGAATTATTACGAATGAACTTCTCATTGAGTAGTGACTTTCCTGACTTGGGACATTAAAGATTGTAATAAAGATAAAACAGATAATATTTAATAAAATAAAGGTGTCCCTCCCTTATTGCCATGGCAGTATTGATTAACAAGGTTTAAAAATTAAACCGACACGGAATCTTTTTTCACTTTCTTTGTTGCTGCATCGGCGCTTTTCGCATAGTAGGATGGTTCATCACGCACGTCATACATAATCGAGGATTAATACTGATCAAGTCACCGTCTCGTGTGAACTACAATATTGGAAAAATAATCTACTAAAATATCATGTTTATTAAATTTTATTACGTCATAGTGTTAACTAATTTTGTACGGAAAATTTTCACCTTAGTAAAAAAAAATAACGTTCTCAACAGGTTCTCGAGTACTCAGTTATAAGTACCTACTAGTGAAAAGGGGAATTCATTTATTATTAACTATACCCAGCCACGTGTTACAAATGAAAAATAAACAATAAATATATGAAATATCACAATAACAATAAAATTGTTTTCGACAAAACTTAAGTGACAGGAGATGAGAAAAAGCAATCTGCCTGCCAAAAACAATGTTGAGTTTTGCGTGTTTGACTGTTACGTTCAATAGATGGTGCAGCCATGGTGACCAAAAACGTTTTTGAAAGCATGATTTTACCTATCACATATCATACATAAAAACACGCGCGTATTCGAACGGAACGTTGTGTTAAATTTAAAACAATCGGTGAATAATTTAGATTTTTAACAAACGAAAATTTTTATTTTTATTATAATAGATCTAGCAATGCCAGCAGAAAATCTCAATTTATATTATGGTAAAATTCATCTTGTTTTTTCAGTAAAAATATTCATTCCATTAAATTAAATATAAATATATATATATATATATATATATATATATATATATATATATATATATATATATATATATATATATATATATATATATATATATATATATATATATATATATATATATATATATATATATATATAAATATATATATATATATATATATATATATATATAAATATATAATATATATATATATATATATAAATATATATATATATATATATATATATATATATATATATATATATATATATATATATATATATATATATAAATATATATATATATATATAGATATATATATATATATATATATATATATATATATATATATATATATATATATATATATATATATATATATATATATATATATATATATATATATATATGTATATATATTTATATTTAATAACAATCCTAGGGGAGGAATAATTATTGAAAAGGAAAATATTAAAATGAAACGAGAAAAACCTGCGATATATTTAGGCCTCATGCAGTGAATAGATTAGAAAAAATGGAAAACACACATGAACATTAATTTTATATAAAATAATATATGTTTTAAATTAAACAAAAAGATAAATAGTAATTTAACATGCGCGTAAATCACTTACTGAGAAATATGTCATAATACTAGTAGTAAATGTCATTCATAGTATTCAAAGGCCACGAAACAAATTTATAAATATAATTAGCAAATTACAGGTGGAAAATTGTCGCGTGTAATCAGATGTACAGTAAATATATTTTTCAACATAAAAACTGGATCAGATTAAAAAGTATTATTTTAACATGATATTTAATAATGCACACGATTAATTTAAAGTCTAAACATTACAGAATATATGTATTTTTTTTATCTACAAATAGCCTTGATTTTTTTTAGTTAAGCTGTTATAAATCATGATAATAACTCAATAATATCAATACAATACAGCGGCTTGATATTGGTATTCCATAAAACCGTTTTACATTTATTTGAAGATTAAAAAAACGTTTAACGATAAAAATCGTGTTATTAAAAGATTTTTTATTTGTGTTGCGGTATTTCCAAATTCCACGGTATTAAAAAATATATTTATATATATATTTTAATTTTTATAATTTTCACGTTATCATCAAAATAATGTGCAAAATGTACAGTGATGTACACGCTATTAAAAATAGACATTATTTGGACAAATAATACAATTTAAAAAAACAGCCGTCAAATGTCAAACTGGCGTATCTTAAACGAAACGAAATAAGGCAGTGGATAATTCACAAAAGTATCCAAATTTATATTTATAATCATTAAAAGTCTCGAGAAACAAAACGAATCGGGTTACGTTTATATCGTTTTTAATTACTTGTCTAGAGCGACTGTTACTTACTAATAAAATGATGATTTTTCAATACTTGACAGAAGAAAAGAAAGATATTTAAGATATTTTTATATGCACTATTCTTATGTTATTTTATACAAGAAACCTAATTAAAAAATACCTGTTCGATGATTCAAGTAAAACAACTAATTTTTTTTACATATATTATGAAGACAACACAATAACTAAATTTACACTAATGCATATTTGCGCCATGTGATCATATTACCAAAAGATGCGGGTAAAGTGACGTCTTAAAAAAACAAATTGCTGCATAAATAAAAAGCTAAAAATTGTGTATAATCAGGTGCATTTCGTAAGGATTTAATGAATAATTGAAAACCTATAAAAACAATAACAAAAACTGTTAACATAAGTAAATTTTTGACGCATAGCTGAAGATATTTAAAGAATCTAATTAAAATTATATTTGTTTTCCATGTATCATTTTGTGAGGGTATCTTCAAAAACTGCCAGACTCTGAAATAACCTGTAACGTAAATGTAACTTTGAGAATAAAGTAAGAATATTTAACATTACCATCCGCTTAAAAGGCTCAATCGGCCATGAAATCACTCCTTATAAGTAAAACATTCTCAATCCTTTTCTGATCCTACTTCGTTACTTTGCTATCGTTATTAATTAAGTATTATTGTTATCTTTTTATTTATTAATAATGTTTATGTTTTTACGCTGAATTTATAAGAGCAGCTTTCACTTACCTATTTAAATCTCAAGGGGTACAAAAGTAATTTAAAAATGGCTACGTGGTTTGGACACTCGACAACCGCATTAAGATGATAACCCCGCCAAAGCAGTAGACTAGTTTAATCAGTGTAAATGATTTAAACGGTAAATTAATAAATAATTTAAACCATGTAAATGAGTGCATCGATACGGGCTGTACCCAGAAAAATATATAAGTATACATACGTATAAAAAAATATACGTAAAATATTAAAATAAATTAATTAATAATTTAGTATTCGTAACAGCAAATAATCGAATACCTGTTATGTAACACGTCTCAGTTCATTAATTGTGCCGTCAATTATCACAAATTTTAGTATACGTATCACGTGTGCTTAAGATTTTTAGAGGGCAAAAAATAGTGGTCAGGAATTGAAGTAAGGTAAATAATGTCAATTAAAAAAAAGCCTGGGACTAAGAAAATCTTCGAGAAGGTACAATAATACAGAGATATCGTTTAACATAACACAATAGGATACGCGATAACAATTTTCTATGGTAACATATTTTTTAAATGGATAAGATTGAGATAAATATTAAAATAAGATGAATATATATATATATATATATATATATATATATATATATATATATATATATATATATATATATATATATATATATATATATATATATATATATATATATATATATATATATATATATATATATATATATATATATATATATATATATATATATATATATATATATATATATATATATATATATATATATATATATATATATATATATATATATATATATATATATATATATATATATATATATATATATATATATATATATATATATATATATATATGTATTTTTTTTTCTTTACAAGGTAAAACTTTTAACGGGAACATCTAATGGCGCCAATAAAATATAAATCATGACCGTTATTTCTACTCCATATTTGGCTTGTTAGATAATATAGCTCCACAGCAATAACCCCGCTCATACATAATATACATCCTGATACATAATACAAGATATTAAAAAAAAAATAAGCATAAAAAACATTATTGAATGACTGCTTCATTGCAGGGATATCAACGGGATTTTTTTTTCAAATGAAATTCAGTAATCTATCTAGTATCGGAATTCAATTGTTTCACGAAATATGATTCGCCCAACGCACGGTAGTATACTTAAATATCAGGCAGGTAGCATGTGCTTCGATATGATTGATTACATTATTTAATGTATTAACACATAATAATCGAGCATGGCGATACAAGCATCGCGTTAATTATAAGGTATTAATCAGTTTTATTTCTGACAGGCGAGCAGGAGGTAATGAATCGTAATACATATAAATAATTTTATTTTATAGACCTATGTAATAGATGCTTTGATGTTGTTACTCTCGATTTCTTTAGGTAGACAACAATCTATTGATTTTCTTCTTCTTTAGATAATGATACATTGTAATAGTTAAGTTATAAAAAATGGAAAAAAATTGTTAACTGACAACTCAGTAATCATGTTCAGTAAAATATTGAGGTATTTTGACTAAATCACGACTACAAACGACGATTAAGTTATGATAACTTACTAGAACTCCAAGATCTAAAACACAGAAAAATATCAAATAAAACACATACCTCTTTTAAGGAAAACAAATTTGGATTATTTTGCAGTAAAGACGTGCAACCTGCTTCCATTCACAAAGTCAATAAAAAAATAAACAAAATATAAAAGTGCCATTCATAAGTGGATAATGGAAGCGGGTAGATACATGTCGTATTTGATTGCATGTCGTAAACATTTTTTTTCGTAAAGTTTTATAAATAAATAATGTAACAAGTGCCCTCGGCACGGGAACATTCAGTAAGGGTACATCATTGTTATTTGTAATTATGTGTATCATAAAATAAACATAAAAAATGTAGCAGAAAAGCCATTTTTTAACCCTCATAACGCACCCATGGTGCATAAATGTCAACTTCATGGCTAATTCCCCTGTTCGATTCTACCAATTACACAAGAAATATGGTATGTACCTCAGAAACGCATCATGATTTAAAAGTAGGCACCTACTTTTATGATGATTGAGTAATTTGTATTAACTTTAACAGAAAAAAATGCTTATGCAAAATTTATAGTATTTTTTTATAATTTTTGATTTTTAACATTTTTTGCACAACCCTGAAGGAATCCCATACATACTGTCCAAAATTTATCTGATAATTTTATAAATCATGACATCACATCCGTTGGATCCGGTATTTCTCGCTAGAGTACCGAAAGCCGATATATCAGATTTTGGTAGTCAAAGGGTTAAACATATTTTTCCAATAATTAATTTTACATCCCTTTATTTTTTTTCAGAGCGCAATGAGAGGAGACGCCCGGCTGGGGGCGGCCCGCGGACTGATTCTTCTATCCCTAGTCATATGTTCGCAAGCAGGTAAAATACTATGCATATACACACATAACTGACTCTTTTTCCTTGCTTCATCCCAACTTATCGTCTTTGTAGACTGTTAGGGACAGTTCTCCTCATCCTCAGGTTGTAGGTCTTTCTATCATATACAACGTCACCTAGGTCATGCCTTCGAATCATGTTATCTTTCTGTAGCATCCATGAATTTTTTGGTCTTGCTCTAGATGTCTTTCGAGGAACATCCATGGCAATCACCTGGTTAACAATATTTTCAGGTTCTCTACGCCCGATCAGCCCATTGCCCATACCATCTCAATTGCTTTTCCTCTACCTTGCTATTGATCAGGAGCGTGCATTCCGTATAGGCAGAAAAACAGTGCCTATCCTAACTTACCCGCGTGACTTATATAAACATAACCAGTACGTACCCTACCTTACTAAGTAGTACCCAGCTTACCTTACTACCTACCTCTATTGCCTACTCCTTAAACGTGTGATATAACAGTCTTTAAAAATGTTGAAAAACAGGGATACGTTTTTATTCTGTTTGTCGTTATGTTAAAAGTTAATCGTTGACCATTTTCCTAGAATCGGTACGAATATTTCCATATTCGGTACTATAGGCAGAAAATTATAAAAAAATGTTGAAAAACGTTTATAAGTAATTATTAACTGTTGACAATAATTAATCAAGATGATTAATTTTCCTGTCAAGACGGAGGTAAAGCCGATGTGACGTAAGAATCAGGAGGAAGAGGCGTGAAGAAAGTAATTTTGGTTTACGATAGTATAACAGGGTCGGTCGTTGAACTGTACTTGCAAGACGTCAAATGAATAACAATTTTGCTAAAATGATTTACTAGAGTACTGAAAATATACCCATGGACTTGGGTATACAATGTTCACCTGAAATCTTTGTTATTAATTCGTAATACAACGACGATTTAAAATAATACATTTTAACTCATCTGAATGTATTATAACTCCCCTAAATCGTCCACCTCCGTAGTGTAATGGTCAGCACGCTTGGCTACCGTTCTGGAGGTCCCGGGTTCGATTCTCAAGGGGGGTAAAATAAATATAAGTGATTTTTTCACTGTGATATTTATTCAATATTAACATGGACTGGTACCTGAAGCGGAGGGCTGATTACCTTTCCTTCATGTGTAAATGATCAAGAAAACACTGCGTTTATATGACACAGTGCCCTATGCACCATTGGGGTGCGGATAAGGGTTTTATTATTATATTATATATTATTAAATCACGTATATCTCAATTTTGGGTGCATTGCAAAAAAAAACCCTCTTAATGTGATCTAATTGAATTTGGTACTGAAACTGCTATACAAAAGTTGTAAAAAATACCAATAGATGAACTTTTTCTTTAATTATTTTTAGAGAAAATTTCAAATAGAAAAATCTACTGAATTTGAGCATCCGAATTTTTTTTAAATCCTGTTTTACGAGTATGATTTTTTTTATAAATGTTCTTGTCAATCAACACCGAAAAAAATCATGCTAAAATATAAATCTATGTTAAGCTTAATGTTGTTTTATATTTCCTATTGAATCAATGTTTGCGTTCGTATTTTGTGTTCTCTATAAATTAATGACGTTGAGATTTATGAATGATCGGAATATACACGTAAACTTACATTAATGATGTAAGTAATATTGCTTATACGGAAATCTGTTCAGTAGGCAAAAACTTTTACTACATACTTAAAATTGTTACACCTAGAAAACGTTCATCGTGCGTAAGACTCGAACGAGGTAACAAATATTTGCACATGTTTGGGTATTTTTTTACAAATCAGGAAATGACGCACTACTTCCGATTGCGCGGAAATGTATTTATTATATTTCCGTACGTGTATCGTCGATCGAGTACAGCGACAAAAAGAACAGTATAACTCCAAAAAAGATTTTGACGATTAAATGCTTTTGGAAATCTTCGTATTGTTCAGCGAAACAATTAAGTACCAATATTTTAAATGTCGTTTTTTTAATCTACAGTATTATTATACTTAAATTTTCTTGTCTGTTACATTTGGTATTGATACTTATACGGTTTGTATTGCGTGGAAAATGTTCAGAGTGTTTGATGATTCTGAATTACGTAATTTTCTAAGATCGCTGTGTTCTCGGTCTCTTTATTCTGTTAGGCGGTCCCCCGAAGGAAAATAGTAGTATGATTTATCTTATAGCCTTTCGTATCTCACTGACATTGACGTGAACTGAATCCTTCCAAGCGAAGAAGAAAAGTAGACCATTGTTTAGGAAGATAATAAAACGAACAGAAGGTTTTTGGAGTCCTTAAACCCTTTCCACCTTTAAACGATCATGACTGGTATTTTCAGATTATTTCATAATGAACATAGTGTTTAAAATATAGAATTAACTTAAAATAGCGCCGTCATAAGTTTTTGAAAATATACACATTTAAAAATAATGAAAATGACAGATTCACATGTGATACTACAGGGTTGAATTTATTTATTGTTTTTCAATGTGTATTCGTTGAGCACTTTTATAGAATAGACCTATTCTGTATATCGGGTTGTGGTCTCGTGGTTAGTGTCGCGGATAGTTAGAGTTTCTCGGTTCGAACCCACTCTACCACAATTTGATACCTATTTCTAATAATGGGCCGCTTAGGCTCACATAAATAGTACAAAATTGAAATATTTGTGTAAATAATAAAAACACAAATAATTCTTTAATAAAATTAAAGAATAAAAAAATAAATAGAAAATCTGTATTTTATAAATATTGAAATTTCACTGCGTTCATTTATTTTCAGGCACAATAACTACACCCTTTTCATTGAGTAGGCCGATTTTTTAATAAAATACACATTAAATTGTCAGTGTGTAAGTTCTAATTCATAGTACACTCGATCATTCCAGAGTAACAACTTCCTTTTGAAAGGGACTTTCGATTGTTTGATTACTCCTCGAAGTGGACACAACTCTCCAGCAAGTCGTGTCATGATTGTATCTAGTATCTTGTTATCTCCTAACATCCTATACATTCTAATACATACGATCGGGCACAGTACTGGCGCAAGTTTTCTCATTAAATGCAGTACAGTCAGATTCAAATATATTTTTTAGACATTTACTTAATGTATTATTTTTTGACATCTCATCAAAGATGAAGAAGAATATGGAAGTCTGGGCATTTACGGGGCTGACGACCGTCATAGGCTGGTTTAAGTAATCACTTTACACACGTGTAACATTCACCAATTCTACCCATTATTGACAACCACACTACTCAAATTCTTGGAAGTTATATATATATATATATATATATATATATATATATATATATATATGTGAATCAATTTCGAAACGTTGTACTTGAATCATTAAAACTTCACTAGAGACATCTATTGGTGAGATGAAAAGAAGCTTTTTTACTAACTAACTAACTAACTATCACGCCGCTACCCCGCAGGGGTAGGCAGAGATAATCGAACGCCACACCACTCTGTCTTTGCAAACATTCTTCACCTCTTCTACATTCATGCATCTCCTCATACATACCCGACGATTATTACGACTCCTGACCCGGCCGCTTTCAAGTATTGACATATACCTGACTGTGCCAGGTTTTATCTTTTATTAGTATGTTAGATCCGAATCCTGGATTAAAAAATCCTGGATCGTAAATGCCCAGACTTCCATATTCTTCTTCATCTTTGATGAGATGTCAAAAATGAATATGAAAATAACTTATTTAATTGGAGATAATCCAGATTTGTGAACAAGTATTTGGACACACTCAAAATGTTGTTATTATTTTATCTCATTAAAAGACCACGTTCGACACTGAAGAAGCTTACGGCGGGCAGTACAAGATGGCGGACAGGAAGTAAAGTGCTGCATGTATTGCAATCCGCCGATCCGAAGGGTTTCCGTACTGTGCGGATGTATCACGTCTCGAGTACAAGATAAATCAATTGAAACTACACAGACGGCAAATAACTCGTTAAGCAATTACGAAGCATTGATTGAGAGAACTGTTTGACGAATACTCGACTCATTGCGTTACAGATTTACTGAACCAAATTAATGCGTAAATATAAAACAACTGTACACTGCCTAGAATATAGAACCCTCTTAAATGGTAATAAGCCATCAAGGAGAAAAAAACAAGAAACCAAACGAATAATATGTCAGATATCTAAGACGTCTCACACATTTTGAAAATTGTGAACATGTCGCTCACTCCTTTCAACAACGTCATAAATAAAAAATCGTCAATTTTCCGCTGAGCATGTTTTCGGAATGCCCAGAAAATCATCAAAAACTATATCCCAGCAAAAGAGGCATATTTTCAACTCAATATTTACCCGCTACAGAGCAGAAAATGTTGTTTTTGCATTTTGAAGAAAAGGTATTGTTTTTTTTTTTAAAAATAAACTAAATATTTTACAAATGGAGTAAAACATTCAGGCTTTACCTAAAAAGATCTGTTGCATAGTAAAAAGTTCAATAAGTGGCTTGATATTTATTTTCAATACATTTGATTATATTTTTAAATTTTAAAAACAATCTCCTGAAAAATAAGTTTTTTTTAAATATATGACGTTGTTGAAAGGAGTGAGCGATGTGTGGACTGCTCTAATAAATACATATACATATATAAACTAAAATGTAAATGTTCCTTCGTTAAAAGTCTTAAATTTCCTTAAGATATTCACTGATTTCTTCGAAATGTTCCCAGAATGTTGCATTTGAATACGCGCATGTTTTATATGTGCATATCTTTTCTTTCTTCTCCATTTAACCAGACTGTGTCACAGCAATGCACGACCGGGTGCAACTAGTATGTTATGTATGTAAAAAATCGTGAAGGTTTGTCGCATCAGGTTTACTACTAAACGATCGCTAGTAGTGATTTTCGAAAAATACTATTTTAGGCCATTATAAAGTACTTTGAAATATTTCAGTGAATTTTAAAATAATCCTTTCGCGGGAAATCAAATAATATTTTGAGTAATACAAACTTGATAAATAATTTAAATAAATCAATGTTTGGATATAAAAATGTTAAAACCCAAAATCTGACAAAACGATGGGTAATGACGTATATTTCAAAATATACTTTTCTTTTTTATTGCGATTATAAGCGAATGTGTAAAACTTTTAAAATCATTTACAAAAAATGGATTTTTGAAATATTACAATGTTTTCATTTCAATTACATATTTTTTTCATTTTCAGGGCCCGTCAACAGATCGAGCAGAATGCTGGAAGGTGATCTAGAGTCACAAAGAACGGAGAGAATGGAAGATTCTTTACTGGTCGTCACGGACTCAACAATATCACGAGAAGGTGAGATGGCGGCAATATACAATATATATTTTTAAAAACAATTCTCGCAATTATATTGAGTGATATAAAACTACCGATTCCCTAATAAATCACAGGGAATTCGCAGTTTTGCACTCTTTACAATCCGTATAACACAAACATGTGTGTACGTATATTATGTTAAATCACAAGAATTTAACATTAATCAGGGAAGAGATACTTGATTTTTTAAATTTTGTATTTACACGTGTCGTCTTAACAATTACAACATATATACTGTATTCGTTTTTTTAAATCACCCTTACTTATGAGGATATTAAATTAGTGAATTCTTATATATAATCATATACTCAGATAGTCATACGAGTAAATTATTTATTGAAATAATCAAGATCCATATCTTTAGTAGACGATACAATATGTCAATATTTTTGTTTTTAAATTATGCCCAAAAATAGTTATCAAAACATGTTTACAAAATATTTGTTTATTATTGTGATTAATCGTCCGCAAAAACATTTAAATTAATCATGTTCTTACCATAAATGGTATTGCTATTTTATTGTGATCTGAATATTGTATCTATTTTATTGTGGTCAATCCTTTTTGACCCGAAAAGTCTACCTCTGTAGACCGAAAAGGTTTACGTTTGATGGTTATTTGGGTTTACTTTTGTTGGCCTGTAATCCTTATCTATTTTTAAGACAATCGTCCGATGAAGAAATTTACGCAGTTTAAATTGACCAGAATGCAAAATAAACTAGTGTTATATGTTATATACTTACTGTTTTTTTTTTAAATAAAATAATACAATCCAAATCACGGGCGAATAAACTGGGCATTCGCACATTTCGCGGAATAGATAAGTGCGAGTATAAGTATCTACTTAGATACTTGTTAAAAATAATTTCCCTAGTTAATTTGTAATATCAAGAAGGCGCTGATTTTCCTCCGCCCTCCTAGTCACCTACCCGCCAAAATAATGACAGTTGACGTTAATAAAATGGCGGCATATCAAATAAATGCTGTTGAACCGATTCAATTCATGATACTCACCAAGCAGAACACAAGAACAATTTTATCTCAACTTTAATGTATCCTAACGTATAATACTATACAGTGATAAGAGTCTTTTACTCTTAAATATACTGGGTAATTTCACTTTCGTAGGCTGATTAAGCGTTGATTAGGTGGGTAGGTACTCCTTTAAAGTATTCTGTTCACACAGGTAGAGTAACACATTTAGTAGCCTCTTTCCCACCACCTAATATACTAAACGCGTGGAAACCAGGCGCAACGACAGAAAATCGTGATCGAATCCACGTAGCCTGAAAGCATTTGCTTGTACTCTAATTGTCATCGACTTGCTTTATCAAGTCGTACTTTCGATCGACCATATTTACTTATGCCATGTCCTACGGCTCAAGTATGGGCCCAAGATTAGTGCATTCAATTGGGGCAATCAAATTACATGAATGGATTTATGTAACACCCGAATTATGCGCGTCCGAAGCAGGAAGCCGAATGTGCGCGCGCATAACTAATGTTAAACATAAGACATTATTATTTAATTTACACATTCCCAGGGCTGTGCCTCTATTCCAAGGCAAGTTCGATGGCCGAATTTTAAAATATTATCCTTACTTTACAATGTGTTACGCGAAAACGTACTTGTAAATTTTCAAAGTTATTTTCTATAAACATTAGTGATTTTTGACCCTTTTTTACGGTACTTAGCAATCCTGTTAAAAATTTACCTTATAACTAAATGAAATTAATGAAACATGTAAATACAATAATTATAGCACTATTAAATATTAAATTTGGTTGCACTTCTACAATAACATTAAAGTTTTTTTTAACACGTTATCCGCCGATACTAAAATTTGTCAATTTAGAAATTAGCAAAAAAAACTTTTCGGTAATTTACGTATTTCAATAATGTATTTTATTAAGCATATTTCATAAAGGAGAAGTGTGACCGGCAGCGCAAAAAAAAACATTTTAAATATCCTCTTGATTGAGGTCACTTGTGCCCCCATGGCGCTGCGGTCCAACACAGGCGAAGTCACCGGTGCCCCCATGACGTTTAACGTGTTAACTGAGTTTAGATTTTGCTACACAAAACAACTATTTTGAACATGACTTGATGAGTTCAGCCCTGAACCAATATTATGAAGTTTATATATTACACAAACCTTACAAACTTCTCAAGAGAAAAAAATATTTGACTTGCAATAATAGTATTGTAGTATTAATACTTTAGACAGAAGAAGAATCTCTGACTGAACATCTAAAAAATGCCTTATTTCAATAAAAACTCTGAAAACAGTAACTTCCTTCCTAATTTAATTCATAACAATTGAATTCGTATGCGAAAATCATTATGAATTGTTAAGCCATTGTTATATAAGATTTTATTTCTCTTGATAAAAACAAAGCAGTATTCTGTTCGTTGACATGCTTGTGATGAAATATTTTTATCTAGTGGCAGTGCTTAATTGTAAAATGTGCAAACAATGGAATTTTATGTTTGTATTAGTGAGATATCAATCATTCTTTGTTGTTTTTTATGTTGAAGACATAGATAAATATATAAACAAAGTGAACTTTCTCTCATCTTTTAGAGATCATTAAAAAAGTGGAAGTGAAGAAATGGCGAAAAAATTTACTCAATAAAGTTCATTATATCATATTATATAAGTCTTAGAGATTAGATCTTCAATTTTTCAATATATTTTTTGTATGCAGCAAAAAGAAGCCACTTATTGTCACTTCAAGGAGATCAACATTCGTAACTAAACCATTCATGTTGGTAAAAGATATTTTGGAGTATTATAATTGACATGCATACAAAAATTTTAATGTTATTTGGCAAGCACATGCTAAAACAAGCTATTTTCAACATTTACAAGTATATATTTAAAAGAAAAATTATTTAATAAAGTAACAAAATATCTACTATGCAGTCAAGAAAAAACACGAAGAAATCAGGAAATTAGATCCAAAACAATGTGCATACGTTAAAAAAACTAGCATAAAAATTTCAACAAATTCATCATTGCTGATTAGAATAGGCGGTATTTTCATGGTATAAAAAGGGATACTCAAAATTTCAATATGTATCTAATATCAGATAATATTCACATATCGCTCACTCCTTTCAAGAACGTCATAGATCAAAAATTGTCAATTTTCAGTTGTGCATGTTTTCGGAATGCCCAGAATATGTACTATATCCCAGCAAAAGAGGCATATTTTTAACTCAATATTTACCCACTACAGGGTAGAAAGTGTTATTTTTGCATTTTGAAGAAAAGGTATTGTTTAATTATTTTTTGAAATATACTAAATATTTACAACATTTTGAGTGTGTCCAAATACTTGTTCACAAAATCTGGATTATCTCCAATTACAGGAGTTATTTTCATATTATTTTTTGACATTTCATCAAAGATGAAGAAGAATATGGAAGTCTGGGCATTTACGGGGCTTACGACCGTCATAGGCTGGTTTGAGTGATCACTTTACACACGTGTAACATTCACCAATTCTACCCATTATTGACAACCACACTACTCAAATTTATAGTACATACTAATATAAGAGTTTCTGCTTAATAAAAAAGCTTCTTTACATCTCACCAATAGATGTCTCTAGTGAAGTTCTAGTGATTCAAGAACAAAGTTTCTAAATTGGTTCATATATATAGAACTTCGAAGAATTTGAGTAGTGTGGTTGTCAATAATGGGTAGAATTGGTGAATGTTACACGTGTGTAAAGTGATCACTCAAACCAGCCTATGACGGTCGTAAGCCCCGTAAATGCCCAGACTTCCATATTCTTCTTCATCTTTGATGAAATGTCAAAAAATAATATACTAAATATTTTTTAAATGGAGAAAGAACCTTCAGGTTTTACCTAAAAAGATCTGTTGCACAGTAAAACTTCAGTAAATGGCTTGATATTTATTTTTAATACATTCTATTATATTTTTAGGCAGTAGGGTTGGGTAAGGATAAGGCAACACTGGTCGCGTTTCTAGAATTTATGCCTCTGATTAGTAGTGCTTATAATTGGAGGGTGCCAGTAATATCTGTTTATCATACTATATATTACTATTTTAAATTTATTTATATAATATTTTGTTTCCTTTCAAGGTTGCATCGTTGGGGACAGTGTGTACCAGTTGGGTCAAGTTGTTCCAGGAAGCACTCCGTGTGAAAGTTGCTTGTGTGTGGGAGATGGCGGTAGTAACGGAACAGACTCAGGAGTCTCCTGTCAGACGATACAGTGTGAAGTGAGGGCCGGATGCAAGGCTCTCCATCGTGCTGATCATTGCTGTCCACTTTATCAATGCGGTAATTACTATACTTCTCTATATCAACACATTGTTGGCCGGCTATTTTTTCATCAACCCTACCCTAATTAGTATATTAGCTAGGGTCATATACTAATTACAAGTAACCACATACTCGTTTCCAATTTCACAATGTTTTTGGCATATCGCGCTCTACCAAAAGTAAGCAAATACAACGCTTATAAGCGTCTCCCACTCTCTTCCAACAGTATGCAAAATATGATTTTAAGCGTTTCCTGCAAATAATATGTTAACATGACTCAATTCATTATTTTACAACTCCATTCTTCCATTTTTATTTACTGTATTTTTTCTTAGCATAGACTTCTTAGAAATTAATAAATTCTTTACTGAGGCCTGCAAAACAATCTAAGACTTAAATATATTTTTTTTTAAATATAGTAAATGTTGTTAAATATTTATCTCATTATATACCAAAAACCTCCACTAAACATTCCCAAAGATATATATTAAATTAATAATGACCCAGGGCTTTTATTCTGAACAAAAAATATTAGCTTGGAAAGTATTACATTAGTGACATCTATTGGTCAAACTTGAAGTTCAATATTAAAGAAGCTTATAATCTAAATTTGTTTTTATTTGCTGTTCTCTAAAGCTTATGTACTCGGATGAAAATAATTTTAAAAAGTAGTTGGGTATTTGTAATTCTTATTATAAATGTTAATAATCCTGAGAAATTATTCAGATATTACCAAAAATTAATACTTACATTCTAGTGACTTCTTCAGTGATTAAAATTTTGCATATTTACATATGTATGTAATTATATTACTGAATTATATAAATAATTATTTAAATTATAACAATACACTTTAATGAAAATTCTCATGCTTTATTATAGTATGTAATTGAAAAAGACATAACTTCAAAAAGTATCTACTATTTCAAACTAAGTATCTTATTATTTCATTTTAAAAAAATATCCCAATAAACATATTTTAATTTAAGTTCTACTTGGTCAAATAATATAAAATAAGTATAAGTTTAATAGTTCTTATATATGTTGTTTGCAAACCATTAAATAAAATGACCTATGGATACTGAATAAATGTACTGTAAAAATATGACAAAAAAATAAAACTGCATGCAGCATAAATCACTTAATGCCTCAGATTGAAATACAGATATTAAGTTAAGTCAGCATTCTACTTAGCTGCAGACAAAAACAGGGCATCTTTGAAAATGTTAATAAAATTTTATTTTGATATTACAGAATGTGAACGGAACGGGACAATCTACTCAAATGGCCAGAAGCTAGTAGACTTGGATAATCCCTGTGAGGTGTGCTACTGCCAGGGAGGAGAAATAGTGTGCAACCAAATAGCTTGCTTCAGGAGGAATGACTGCGAACCGAGATATGTGCCAGGCAGCTGCTGTCCGGAATACGATCACTGCCCCCCAAGTGGTAATGAGATTTGCATTTTTACAATGTGTACAATATTGATAAGGATTTCACAAAATCATGTAGATTTTAGGACATTACTTTAAACTTATACAGAAAATATAAAAGATATTCTTCAATAATGGCAAAACCCTATTGCCCAAGTATAGATAAACTTATGTACTTCATACTTTATGACAATATATACAGTGAAACCTCTATCTATCGTTCCTCGAATAATCATTTTCCCGGATGTGTCGTTTATTTCTTCTATCCCGACTTAATTTCATACTAAACTAAACCGCATCGATCGTTTCTCTATCACTATTTACCGCATTTATCGTTCGAATTAAGCTGCATATTTGATACATTTTGTGTTTTTTTACATTATTTCCAATTTTCTTACATTCAACGGCAACGTATGAGATAGAAGCTATCGAAAGCTTGTGTAACCAATAGCAGGAGAGGTCGATATTGATGAAAAGGAGCTGCTGCCTGTACCTGCATTTCCAGAAGCGTGCACACTCTTTGAAAGAAAACTTTCTACAACGCGCATTCAATAACCGATGCTGAAAAAATACTATTTGCAAAGCCGAAAATATACTATTGACTTACGAAAATAAAACAGTTAAAAAACAAAAGTATTTTTTAAAATTCTATCAACATTTGCATCTGAAACATGTATTCTTCTTAGAATTTTAGCCTACAAATGGTTATGCAGATTGGGAGGACGGTATCTTTACTCGGTCATATCTATTTTTGTATTGACCTCTTAATCCCGCATTCATTGTTTTCCCGCATTCATAGTTTATTTTAATATGTCCCTTTAAGAACGATAGATAGAGGTTTCACTGTATATTCAAAATAAGTCATGATTCTGGAATATTGGGACATCAATTTTGTATTAAAGATCTAATTTTTAATTTTTCTACTGAAAGTGGGGTAGTGTAAAGGTGGAATATAAAATATTTAATCAGCCTTGCTGTTGACTATCTCCATCGGAAACAGATTGTTAAAAAAGTTTACTTTACTTAAACAGATTCAGTAGATTTTTTTTCTTTTTAAATTATTGTTATTTTTTGTTTTCAGATAAAGATAAGGAGAACCATACACACTCCAAGGACACCACACCAAACATAAAAGAGAATGGCTCCAGTCCAAACACAGAAAATAATTTAACTGAATTTGATATTAATATTATTACCGGAGTTAACAAAGATTTTTCAAATGAACTGCAAAAGAAAAATAATAAAAACTCCCAGAGCATCAACATCAAAGAAGTAATTTATTCTCAAGATAAACCATCCAATAACGAAATTCGCATTAAGGAGATTCTACCTATATCCAGTTTTGATGTATCCTCAGCGTCTCCGAAATCTCCGACCTTTACACGTGAAGCATCTCCCGAAAGCATTGCTGATGAAACAAATGTGAAGGATGATGCATTTAATACGATGGAAATTCACGAGGATACAAAAACAAATAATGATGAAAGTCAGCCTCCGCCGGTATTACGAATTGGAGACCAATTACTTTTCTTAAAAGTTGGAGATCTCATTCCCGAGAATGCAGCGGGAAGTACTCCATCGTCAGTATTTACAGTTATCGGTGCTGAAGGACTGCAAAGAGTTGTAGAGGATCCTGAAGAAGGTTTTGAAAACAGAAATATTCTTTCTGAATCACTAAATGACACAGGAAAAGAATTATTAATACCTTCAACGATCGAATCTGCCGTTGAAACACCGGCAGAAAATGAGAACAATGATACGTCAGCAGAAGCCAATATACAAACAAAGAAAACAAATGAAGAAAATGAAACAGTTACTGAAAGTTTGGATGAAATGCTGCAAGAAGCGATATCTGATTTGTATGAAACGACCACTAAAAGTTCTTTATTTACTTCACAAAGCAATGAAGAAATAAATGGTCAAAACGATGTGTTCCAAAATTCTTTAGATGCTATTAATTATAATGATAGCTATAGTGATTCTGCATCAACATACGTCGAATCGTACACTGAGTTTCCGCGTGTAGTAGGAAAGTCGATTACAGAACAACATTTGGAAGACGAGCCTCAGCCAATTCCAATAGAACACCTGCCAGAACATAACCCCGAATATCCACCTATTCCGGAAGATATTATGATACTTAGTATGACTGAAGATTCTTTGGAATCAGGATCTTCTGAAGTAGACTTCAGCGGTGTAAGTCCTATTGAAAACCCCATAGCTAAAAACGATGAGAAAATTTTCATTGTTAAACGTCCTGTCATACCATTATCTTCCCCGAAACATTATCACGGAGAAAGCAATCCAGAAAAGATATTACCTGACATATTACCATTCATAAGGATAAATGGAACCAATGAAAACAGCTCTCAATCTACAGCACCCGAAGAGTGGCTTAAGACTACAGAAGAAACGGACACACCTGCGGAATTCAATAGCCCACTGCTTATTTTAGATTCTGCGCTTCCTGATAGTATTCTGCAATTTTCAAGTAAGAACAGCAATGAAGATGACGATAGCAAAGAATATATTTTCATCAGTAACAATACTCTGAAAAACAACATGGACACATCTGATTTGAATAAATCTGAAGTCACTACAGACGATTCTCTCGCTCAAACTGATGTTATAGAATTAGAAGGTGAATTCAGATCTCCTGGAGAACCACTTTTGGTTCCTGAATGGGAGAGAAACCAAACTACCGATGAGCCTGCTGTAACACCGAACACTGAAAGCAGTGATTTATACACAATCGACCCAGAAAATTATATAATAGAACAAAATGTAACAGAGTATAGGGAAAATCCCAATAATTCAAATGTAGGAGATTTTAAGGAACAGTTTAATTCTGAGAGCACGACAGAAAAATTATCTACCGCTGATTTTCTATATACTACAAGTGAAATCAAATCTTCATCAACTGAACTACCAATTACAAATGAAACTGAAAATATTATGAATCTTTATGGAAAAGATAATGATAGAACTGACTACCCAACAGACGATACAATCACCAATTTTATAATTTCTACTGAATATTCGAGCAGTGTTCCTTCCACAGAAAACACACGAGTACAGGAAAGTTATTTTACTGAAAAATCAGCTATTATCAATGTAATGTCAGAGGTGGTTCCAGATACAGAAACCATGAATATGAATGGTGATGTCCATCCACAAAAGCAAAAAAAGACTTCAGCTTTAGTATCTGATGTAAAAATTGATTCCGGAAAGAAACATAACATCTTGGCAGACTTAATTAATTTGGTTGGTGATGTTGCGTCCATTGGTAACCACGATGTTGAAGTTTCTACAGTTCAAAATAGTCTAGAAACACAGAAATCAAAGGATCTACTTCAGCGCGAAATGAACAATGCTAAAAATTCACCAAAAGAGATAAAAGATAGAACTAAAGAACCAGAAACAACTTTAGACCAAGTGGCTGATACGGTTGAAATAACCGAATATGATTTTTCGGGTGACAAAATGGATGTAGATACACCGATGGAAAATGAAAAAGTAGAATTCACTACAAAGAGAACCTACATTGACAAAGATACTGATGAACGAAATAAGTGGAAATCGACTGATGATATTGTCAAAGATATAGAAATCATACCCAAAGTTGAAAACAAGATTAATAAGAAAAATCCATCAAAGGAAAAAATCATAGATGAAGCACTAAATAAAAATGTTGATGAAGGCATATCAAACATCCAACCAGTAACTAAGGCTGCAGTAACGACAACGACAAGATCATCTTATGTCCAAAAAGTGAAAGATTTAAGGGAAAAACTGAACAAAGATGTGATCATTTACACCACTGTACAACCAAGGACTACATCACCGGTGAAAGAAATAAATGAAGATGTTCCCAAAAAAATCAATCTCTCAATGGTCAATAAAAATCCGGAAACGTTGATAACAGTTGACAATATTGAAACATCTACCATAAAAGAACAAAAAAACATTGAATTTGAAACAACAGAGAATAGTTACACAAGTACGGTTATGAAAGTTTCTGGAAAACACTCTCACACTGAAGATCAAATGAACATATTGAATAGCAGCGAAAGGGACAAATTGACAAAGCGAGAAACAAATTCGCAACTGACAGATACTGCAGGTCAAATAGACGATAGCTTGATTAGTATTCTCAGAGGATTTTTCGAACAACATTTCAGCCATTGAAATAAATAAATCAATATTTTCGAGCAAATCCACAACACATTGAAAAACCTTATCGTTAAATGTATACAACAATTTGACAAAGTGCTCCTAAGCGTAGATACTATGCAATAAAGCGAGAAACAACAATAAAGGCGCCAATGTTATATTAGGAGTTGAAACGCTTAAATGTATTATAGATTTCCTATGATAGATGTATTACTCTGATACTAGCAGTATTTAGCGAGACATTTAGAGATATAATTTATTTATTATTAGAAATATACTTATTTAAGAAATTTACGTATTATACGTATTCTTAGACATTAATCTGATTACGCTAGTCTTCGTTCGATAGTGTGACATTTCAAGTAAGCAATCGGAAAGTAAGAAGTAAACTTTTCCCATGATTGATAACTAGAATATAAATTGACTCTATGTCGATAAGCAGAAGTGATTTGAAAGGCTCTGCATGTGCATGTCTTTGCCAGAATTGCCATTGTTAATTTAGATTAGATGATAAAAAATATCGAATAGTTTAGATGCCCTCGAAGGCCTAGTAATGGTTACATTCAAATACTGTATGAATCTCAATGAATGATGAAATCTCAAGATTTAAAAAGTATTTGTTATTATTTTATAATTTTTATACGAGAGAAAAATTAATTTTATTTAGAATATAATTAAACTATATGATCATTTTTATGTGGCAATATTTTTATCGTTTAAGATACAAGCCTGATTTGTTTTAATGTTCAATTTTTTATGTATGTAATATCTCTGATAAAATAGCTCAAAATTAATTGTATGTAATTTATTTACCTGTGTATGCTCAGTTTGTATCAATTGAATAAAAGTATATATTATTATAACTATGCCATCGGAATAATTGTCTGTCAAAATAATATTGTTGTCAATTAAAATTTTAATGAAAGGACCTCTCCTTCTCAGAAGAATGTTATACACAGTAATAAAACATTAATAAAAATATGTGTTCATTTTTATTTATATACCTACTACATCAATCGAAAACAGATTCATAATTGGACTAAACCTTTTCCATTGGACAAGAGCAGGTATATAAACACATGGAATTGTGCAATTACAAATTGAATCAATATTTTTGAGCTTATGTTATTTCACACCTTCCAAAGTGTGGTCACTATCACAGGAGGCATTTTTAGGGTGCGTGCACTACACAATTTCAAAACTACGGCGTCCTGAACAAAGACTCTCTTATGTTGGAGTAAAACAATACAAGGTTTAATAATAATAAATAACTTATTAACAGCGATCGCGAAAATCTATCTTAATATTGTTTATACCAGAGTTGTCAAACTCAATAGGCACTAAGGGCCGCATAAGGTATTTTGAGTACACCACATCAAAAAACTCAAAATTACATTTTAATTTTTATCTAACTTTAAGAGAATAATTCACTATCGAAGACAGTCACGTGAGGTACAATAGATCCAACTTAATGATTTCATAAAAGAATATCATATGTTCCCGTACAAAAAAAATATTTCAATGAAGAATTAAAATAAATGAAAAATATAACCGCTTGTATCCGCGGGCTGCAAAAAAAAATACTCGCGACCCGCAAGTTTGACATGCCTGGTTTATACTACTGTTTTCAGATACATATACAGTTTTACATGTTTATTATAAAATTTAAAAAAAAACATACTCATCGTAAAGATAGCATTCCAAATATATACATATTGAATAAAAAAGAGAACACATTACTAAACGCAAAAAGGAGGGTATCAAATGATAATTCATCAATTTAGTTAAGCTCCAATATATTTAAGAATACCAAACACTATAGTAAAAAAATCATTTAAAACATATACCATATAACACATAAAAAACTCAAGCCATCTCGAGAAATCGGGAGACATGATGGAAAAATATATAATCAGCGCAGTCCTAAGCAAAAGTGAGATCTGGTACAAGATCTTCTGGTCGATATAAAAAAAGGTTCACCTAGGGATGCCATTATATTTAATATATTAATTTCTTTTATTTCTTAAATTATCTGAGAATCTTGACTTTAATAATTTAACTTCTTTAATAATTTTAGATAAGTAACTGATTTGAATTAATATAAAAAATATACAGATTAAAGCCAAACAAGTACAGAAACACCTCCTGAATAATTCACTTAGGTTTCCCTGTCTAATAGTTTGTAGTTTGGATAACAAATCACATGGTGACATATAATTACTGTTTAGCGTAAAAAATAACTAGGAAAAAATCATTCATCAACTTTAGCTTAAAATTGTATGTTTTACATATAATAAAAATAAATGCAGCAGGAATGACGCGAGGACGCGATCAAATTGTTTAGAAAAAAAAATATGTATGAAAAATAAGTAGCAGGAATAACACATTTTTACTGGCAAATAAAATATGATTTGAATAAAGAATGAATATCATATGGTTTGAATACAAGCAATGAATCCAGATTAAAAATACAGATGTTAAATGAAGGTAAAGCAGTTTTCTATTTAAGTGTTGTACTTACCATAACTTCTGAATTTGAAATTTGAATTCGAGACACTTTTTCACTATTGTTGATTTTCTTGACAACATAACCATAGAAACTTACACTTATGCAGCTTTGACATTTACAAGAGTTGCAACACTACGGAAAAAATTTACCCTTTAATACTTTTAAATATGGGGATAGTTGTTATTATTTTATGTGAAGAGGGTTTAGAATTTATTCTTCTAAAGGTACATAAATAGATGGCAAGCTTATTTAAAAACACTACGAATGTTTATATGTATACAATACATAAAACAAATATGTTTACAAGTATAATGATTTCAAATTATTTATAGAAAACTATTTTCGTGGATAAAGATATTGAATATATGCATAAACGAAACGAAAGGCAAGAGGTTAAAACGTTATAACACTGTTTTACGGTATAATTTAATTTATTTTATTTATTAATAAAAATCGATATTCTCCGCTTTACACTTCGAAATCCCCATATACTATTATATTTTTTCTATCTATGGACAGTCTATGCGAACCTATGTACAGTCTCTTCTAAGTTATTTTACCTCTAGTTTTTTTTAATTATTTATTTGGCAGTATAAATAAGTTAAAAAAAATAATTAAATAAATACTAGAGGAAAAATAAATGAACATTGAAAAAAAAATTTTTGACAGTATAATTTTTTTTTCAAAATATATAAGTAAAAGTAGACGTAAAATAACTGTGAACAGACTGTGTAAATATATATAAATATATATATATATATATATATATATATATATATATATATATATATATATATATATATATATATATATATATAAATATATATAAATATATATATATATATATATATATATATATATATATATATATATATATATATATATATATATATATATATATATATATATATATATATATATATATATATATATATATATATATATATATATATATATATATATATATATATATATATATATATATATATATATATATATATATATATATATATATATATATATATATATATATATATATAAATATATATATATATAAATATATATATATATATAAATATATATATATATATATATATATATATATATATATATATATATATATATATATATATATATATATATATATATATATATATATATATATATATATATATATATATATATATATATATATATATATATATATATATATATATATATATATATATATATATATATATATATATATATATATATATATATATATATATATATATATATATATATATATATATATATGTTTACTTTCAAACTCATATGTAGAAGAATGTTATAGGTACACAATTATTATATATCCGATTGCTTTCTCTATCATGGAAAATAATTACACTTCAGTTAATAATACCGTATTCTCAATCTTCCAAGTCTACTGCTTACCGCTTCAAATTATCAAGCTTAATGGCACTGCTTTGATTTACTGCTAGGTCTGTATAGTAAACAGATAACAGCAATATACGAGTATATAAATATAATAATTACAATAATATTAGTACGACTCCCTTTTATTATCAATGAAAAGAAATTGAAGTTAATTTAATACAGTGCTTTATGCATTGCACAACTTTACTTCAAAAACCAATGAGCAATTCAAACTTCAAGCTTTTTCTTTCTATAGAGCAATAAATTCGTATTGACCTGTATTAGATAGGGGTTGAATAGCTTAATCCGGTGCTAACGATTATTATCATACTTTGTGCTTTCTTCATAATTATTTTTTGATTAAATAAAATTAAATTTTAAGCCATAATTTTTAATGTTTGGGACAGTGTCATATTGAACAAGTTTGCAATTATGTATATAGGCCGAAGTTATGATTACAGTGGCCTTCAACAAGAAATGCATTTTACCCAATCTTCCTGCGCATATAACCAATCAAAACATAAATTTATACATATACCTTTCTTGGTGTGGTTCAAGATAAACCAAAATATTTGTTTGAAATGCTTATTTTATTAACAAATTTTAGAGGCGCAATTTAAGTCTTTTTCTAATTAAAGAACAATTAAAGAGTTTTTCAGATTTTGTAAATTAAATTTTATTAATTTATGAAAAGTTATCAAATGTTTTCTATATTTGAATGATGTTATTGTGGTTTCGTGTATATTTTTTATTAACTTTTTTTCATTACGTTAAAAAAGTTATTGATTATGCTTATTGAATTACAAAAATCAAAGCATTATCTTTACATATTTAAAAATCAAAGAAATCAGCTTATTACTTTCTTATTTTTTAATTAGTTGTATGTTTCAAACGTGCCATGTGAGAGGAATGATAGGTGATAATAAGTGATTTCTCACACCAATATTTATTTACTGTCTCTCTGGGCAAACTTTTCAATTACACATCATACAATTAACATTCATAAAAATGCCGCGTTGATACGACGTAGTACCCTGTGCACAATTGGGGCGAACGGGTTAGAAGAAATGTTTGTTTCAAAACTTCTTTTTTATTTTGTTTTAGGAATTTCATTTCATCTCTTATCAATAAACATGGGCTTAACTTTAAGAACTAACTCATTTCTTCGGTTATTGAATTTTCATCATTATGCATCTTAGGCGCGGATAATATAAACAATGATAAAGTTTTTCTTTCTTTTTGAATCAGCGAAATCGAAAAAAAATCGTTTTCTCCCTGTTCTATTAGAGGAAATAGTTATCACTAACTTGCTAGTACGTAGTAAAATATTTCAATATCACTTAGCTATCTGGATCTATGTAAAGATAACAGTATTATACATAGTTTCATATTATTTTGAATGACCGTGCATTTTATGTTACAATAATTTATACAAAATTAATATTTTTGGATTCAAGGCTCTTTCGGTCTACTGTAATATGCGTACTTTAGCTATGGTAGGTATTATCGATTGTTTTGTCTTAAAACCTTGCTTATTATTAGACCTACGTCTACAAGATGTTCAAGTCCATTTGGAAAACAAAGGGAATATAATATTTTAAATATAGCTTTCTGCTTCTTGGTGTATATTCGAATTTATTTCTAAATGAATATTATTTGTTAATCCCATAACTTTAATCAGCACAAATGGTTCTTGGCACAAATGCTTAAATTTAGGCTATCATGCACGTTTTTCCGGTTCGATTCTCAAAAAGGTGAATTTAAATTCAAATTTCTCCATTCTATCCCTAAAATATATACATAATCTGTGAAACATGTAGGTATTAATAAATTTCTATATACTATCCTTAAAATATATGTACTATCAGTGAAATATGTATTTAAAAATTTAATCATATATTTGATTTGTTTGATTCTCGTAAATATTTTGATTGGACCATCCTTTATTCGACAACTATTGCTTGATCATTCGAGGATTCGACTGCTACTAACAAAGTCTGATAAGGTAAATAAAAAATTTAAGCATTAATTTTCGAATGCTACTGATAGTAAAGAAAATATCTTGTTTTTTTGGGATGCCGTATTTTATGAATTTTTCAGATTCATTGTAATTTTTATTGTGACTTGTTGTAATAATTTTTCAATGGTTACATGTTTAAAGGCTTTCAAAATTATCGTCAACATAAGGGAAAAGGGGAAAATTTACGCCTTTTTGTTTTTAAAATCTCAGATACTTTCATGATCTTAAAATTATTCAGATATCAAGGAATTTTATAGGACTTTGGGACGCCAGGTTACCACAGTTAATAATGGTGACTAGTCCTCATTAATCGGAATTAATGGAACCATTTTTTATGTCGTATACCTTTACATATATACTGTGCTTACAGTATGGTCTATCCGTGTACGGTAAATATATGATATAATGCATAAAACTCACATGTATTGTTTACGAACAAATAAATCAGGTAATATTTTTCATAGGATGACAATTTTTGCGGAGAAAGACGTTCATCTTGCCAAATATTGACCATGACGACATTAAACGTTATGTGATATTGAAATAACGTTACAAAATTTTCCCAAAATATCAGCTAATAATATGTCAGAATTAAAAAAAAAGTGTCAGAAAAAACAATGATAAGCTTTCAATATTATTTTAAACTTTTAAATGTGTTTCTAAGGGTGGATTTTTTTCCCTAAAGACATAATTAATGAAACATTGGTTACTATGGTAACAATATTTATTATTTATTTATTTATTCATACATGTAAAGATATTCACAATCAAAAGACAAATTATAATTAAATACGAAAATAAAAATCTATATGGTTCAAATAAAATAGTTTTAAAAAATCTTCTAAAAACTCATGTAACGAATCACCGTACTTACGAATAATTTAGGCAAATAAAATTTACAAATACCTCTTATGGGAAATATAATTACGGCTAGCGAAAAAATGTTCTTGTGAAATTTTAAATCACCTCATGTTAAGCTTTTCGGGCACGGTTAGAAATATTGTCATTGTTTACGTCACTGACGCTAGTTTACAGTCGCCGCCATTTCCCACTTCTTATCAAGGAACCATGATGAAAAAGTATGACGTAAATATTTTTAATTTATTTAACTTGTCAGAGGTGCTTGATAAATTAAAATAAATTGAAGCAAATTATAACGCCTCCAGAAAAAGATGAATAGTTCAAATTTCATATGTTTTTATGTTTATGGTAACACCACCACACACGAAATTGTATACAATTGTTTGTATTAAAATTCAAGCTTTTGTAATTGTTTTGGAACGTATCTTGATCCACCTGATGTTGCCAGCCTGACCGCAGAATCAACGTGCGACTGCGTGTGACACTAAACAGAAGACAGAGAGAAAGTTGCTCCGTGTGTGGTGGTATTAAATTCTCGCCAGGAACAGATACAGGGGAAGTAAGGAGGTATGTTGTAAAGAATGAAAAGTAAAGAATAATCGTCGTTTTTTTTAAACAAAAATATCAAAATTTAAATAATTTCCTATCTTATTTTATGTTATAAGTAACGTAATGTTATGATAATTGCCTTAGAACAGGCGCTTTTGAAGAAAATATTACTTTTTTACTGACATTGTATACACATCCAAAAAGGTAAAAAAGAACATGGATTAACAACAAAATAACGATGAGATGAAATGAATAATTACTCTTTGGTTCTTATGTATGTATAAATATTGGTGGTGAAAATTTTTATTACTTAAAATACAAGTAAAATATAATTCAGTACTTAAAAAAATGAAAGATAGTTGGCATTTTCATTAATAATTTACATTTTGGTGACAACTATTTCATAGTCACATTGTTTTGATGCAAATTTTTAAAAATCATTCTTACGAGTCAATAAAAATCTTCGTAATTTTTTTACTTCGTTATTTTGTATGTAAATATAATAATTTCATTATTTACATTAAACTTAAATAAGTATTTTTATTTCAAATAAGATATCGTTTATAAAATTCCTTAAAAATAAAAAAAAATAAATGAATGAAATTAATTCGTCTTTTATCGACAAAATCCTTTCTTTTCTAGCTAAGTATTCCGAGTAACTTTTCCGGGATGGTTTTTCAATGCTTACATTGTTCCCGAGATCTCTAATTTTAGAAAGAGTCTTAACCTTTTTACAAGAACCTGTTTAAGTTGTACCACGTATTTAATGTAGATGGACCTCAAGTCCGATCTTACAGATACACGGTCATCATCATTTCTTCATAGCCGGGCGAGGGGGTGGGGAAGAACGAGGGGGGAGCCTATAAAGTGGCTCTTCTAAGGGGCGCCGCTAATAGTCACAAGAAACTATCCTCCTTAAACAGGTAAGTCCAGAAAACACATATTTATAAATAAAAATAATTTGAGTAATTTGAAAACTATTTATACATTAAATCATTTATTGTATAAATGAAGTGCAAATATTGTATAAAGTATGATTTTTCCTCTTATACGCTTGGCACAGTGTTTTTTTACTCAACGAAATTTATGTGCTTCGGTGTTAGAAACAGAAATGATATTTTTTGTCAGAATGAAGAAGTTTTATTTTTAATGGTGAATCTACCGGGACCATGAGTCTTTTGCGTAGGAGCAAGACGTGTTAACCATTGCATTAAGGATTGTATATATGTTCAACAAATATTTACTTGGTTATTTATGTGAGAAATTCATTGTGAGAAGTTCATTAAATTTTTTTTAAATCAACTTCTAAAACTTTTTTATTCTCATTTTCGGGTTTTTACATTTACTCTGTTGCTTCCAAGGAGGCTTCTTAACTAAAAAAAATAACAATTTGCGTGTTGATTTTTGATTTTTTTATTTGCTAAATTACACAAAAGACATGTATATGTATATGTATATGTACCTCGACTCTTTTGGTATACCTGCGTGCAATACGCCGAAATATATTGTGTGTATTTTTAAAATACCATCTGAAATACATTTTTCGTAAAATATTTTTTATTATTTTTAAATTGATTAAGTGTGGTACATCAATTATTTTCTTAGATATCACAACGGTGAAATAAGAAGTAAATGAAAACTGAGATAAGATAGAAAGGAGTGTTGAAATGGTTTGGGCATGTATAGGGAATAAATGAACGGTGAAACAGATTTTAGATGCGAATTTGGTTGAAATTAGAAGTAGAACAAGGCAAAGAGTACATAATATGATCGAGTTCACCGAGTGTTTGAAAGTGAACAAGGCAGAAGTCAAAATATGTGTAAGGAAACGTATAGATGTGGAAAAGGTAAAAGGAATAAAATACAAAGGAATTTGCCAATATAATCTCAATATCTACCCGTGAGGGTATAGTTTGTTAGTAAGTTAATTATTCTCTTATTATTTAAAAATACATGCATACTTTAACGCAACTGATAAATTAGGTATGAAAAAAAAACACTTCAAAACACTTCAATTTTAAAACCAATAAATTTTATTTAAATATCCTACTGTTAATCAAATACTTAATTTAATCGATATTTTCTCTTCCTAAAACTTTCAAAACGCCGAGAAATAAATCTTTTCTAGCATTCAATTTATTAGAAATTGTTTTAACACTGTCAAGTGTCTGACTGATTGGCAGATTTTAAACAGGAATATCCTGTTTTTTAATGTATCCATTACAAAACTATCCAGTTTATAATTTCATTAACAATATAATAAAGCAAAGCGCTTATTAAAAAAACTAAATTCAATAGTAAAATAAATTTAATAGTTTATAAACATCAGATTTATTCGATCGGAAATATATATTTTAAAACAATCGTTTTCGAGTTTTGTTATTAAAAAATGATTTCAAATAAGTTTTCCATGAAATTTGACTTTTGTTATTCATTATAATATTTATTTATTTTTCAAGCTACGTATAATGTATGCCAAATAATTCAAAACACAAATTAATTTATAAATTAAATACTTCATAGTGAAGACGCAGACTCAAATGACAAATATTCTTTATAATAAAATTTTAATCGTTTATGTATACATTAAAATTCCCTGGTTAGAACAGACCGAAGGCAGAGAATTTTTTTGAGAGATTCTATTGTATAATCAATAAAATATAATTCCATTGAATAGCATAGTTAGCCCTAGCACAAAATAAACATAAAAACTTATTTTTAAATTTAGTATTTTATTCAATCTTCATCATTTTTATATTTGTGAACAGCTCCATTTAAAATAATTATTTTACTCATTATTTTTGGTTTGATAACAAGTCACAATATTATTTTTTTTCATTTATGCTACATCGTCATTTGACAAAATATTTATAATTTAATAAACTTAAGCAAATCTTTCCCTTTTGGTGGTGTGTATTTACCACTCGACTTTGATGTCTTCAATCTCGTCAGAAATACACCATTTTGTTATTTGACGACATTCTACTTTTCAGATAAATTTTGTTTATTAGCCATAAAATCTTCTGACGTTAGTATCGTAACTGGCAACCACAAAGACTCCGTTCATCTTATTCAGTCGTAAATAATGTAGCAATAATTGCATTGTTCACGATGCGGTTTCAGATAGCAAAATGTTACAAATGAAAGTCCATTCTTTGAATTCAACAATATACCTACCGTGCTTTATTGTATCATACATCTGACAAGTAAAAGCATTTACTTTATGTAAGATGCATGATATCATTGTGTTTGATAATTAGCCTTGTTTTATTTTTGTGATTCCATCAAGATTTCTCCTCAAAGTTTATATCACTATCATAATTTAGACGAAGAAGTCTGTTGAGATGACAATAACTGGAGTCTGGGTTTAAGACCTGTCATTTGCTTGTTTGAGTGATCGCTTTATACACTCTTTAACATTTACCATTCTACCCATTATTGATAACCACATTATGTTGAGATATTAATACTAATGTTGAAATATCAATAAATATCTTACAATTACAAAAAATACGGTTATAATTTTAGTTTTTAAATATTTTAAAAGTAACGATACGTTTTGATGCACGATATATATATTTTTTTAATTTAGAAAATGTTAATAACTTATTATTTCAATTTTGTATCCAAAAAAATAACTATAAGTTTTTCTTTAAAAAAATAATATCTTACACTGAAAACAAATATAAGATTTGAAAGATTTGATTTAAGATTTTCATAAAATAATACGGAAATCATTAAAATGTTTTTAATGATTTCCGTATTATTTAATGATTTCCATTAAACAGTTTTTTTCATGATTTAGAGATTAATAGTTAAGTTCTCAAATAAATTAACTTCTTTTTATTTAAGCATCAGTTTGTAAGAAATGTTGAAAATGCTAAATATTTATTTAATCATTTAGCTCTAAGTCTTTCTTCTTTCTAATTTTTTTGTATGAATTATTTGCCCAAATTTATTTAGCAAATCATTGAATCATTACATTTTGTATTAAATTAAAAGTAACTTCTTCTCTTTATGCAAATATGTTGTCGTCGTGTTGACAAAATAAACCGTTTCATTGTAACACTTGCCTCAAATTGAGAACATGTGACTATCGTTCCACTTCGCTTTATTTGCAATTGAAATGAAAAGTTTTGGGATCAAATTTGCATCTACAAACGATTGGACAACAATTCAAACGTGCCTCAAATGCATTGTGTGGCTTAAATAAAGGTCAAAGATAAACAAAATGGTATTTAAAAAAATAATAAAATAATGAAAAAAATACATATTTTTGCAAAAACCGCTACATAAATACACATATTTTTCATTGACGTTTTTCCTTGAATTTTTAATGTATAAATATCCTAAATTAATTTATTTAATAAATAAAACATATATTTCTTTGCCAATAATGATATTAAAGCCTAACACTTAAAATATTTTGTAAAGTTATTTGATTAATATTTTAAGTAAATAACAACGAAAGCGACAAGGTGGAAGTTCAGCATATCTCATAAATAAATTTATGTTTCTACATTATAGATAAACAAACTACTAATGTAAACTTTGTGAAGTAACATGTTTTTTTTTTAAATATTTAAATAAAATACTTTAATAAGACCACTTTTGAGTTTATTAATGCTTACCCAACAAGTTATTTTTACATCAATAAACTCAAAAGTGATTTTATGATATTTTTTTTAATTTTTAAATTACTAGTGCCTTTGTTTAAAAAAAACACAATGCTTACGTCTGTGTCAACGTTAAGAATATATTTCGCTTACGAACTTTTTGATTTATTATACATTCTGTAATAAAAAAAATTAAAAAAAAACTAACTAACCATCACGCCGCTTCCCCACAGGGGTAGGTTCTTCCACGTTCATGCATCTCCTCATACATACCCGCCGATTGTTACGACTCCATTCATAATACATTCTGTAATAATAATATTAATAGTCGTCCGCCTCCGTAGAGTGATGGTCAGAACCCTCGGCTACCGTACTGGAGGTCCCGGGTTCGATTCCCAGGGGTAGTCAAATAAATATAACTGAATTTTTCACTTTTATATTTATTCAATATTACCCTGGACTGGTACCTGAAGCGGAATGAAGATCACCTTTCCTTCGTGTGTTAATGATCAAAAGAACACTGCGTTTATATGATGCGCAGTGCCCTGTGCACCATTGGGTGCGGATAAGGGTTTGAAGAAGATGAAAAAGAAGGAATAATAATAATAAAAACTGAACTGTATTCTCTAGCTTCTTCTTCATAATTTATTATCACACACGTTATCCACTAAGTGTTCGTAAGTCTCTGATGAGAATCAAGCAAATATTGACTAAGTGTAATAAACGTTCATAATTTTCCCCCTTTCCCTTACAGCAAGATGAAATTCCTAGTGTGCCTGTTTGTGGTGGTAGCCGCGGCTTCAGCCTTCCCCCAGAGAGAGGGAGCAGCCTTCACCAACGAAGCCATCATGCAAGCCCAGAACACCTTCCTCATCCCTAAAGATGCTGAAATCCAAAACGTAAGCCTGCTTCAAATAAATAAACATTTAGTAAAGCTCCTTTTGATTATCTTTTATATACTGAGTCTCGTACATTATCGCTTTGGTATTTATACCCATTAACACATTTTTTAATACAAAATTAAAATAAAATATTTGATGATGTAATTATGATTATTTTTTAAGAAAATTGTGAGTTGGGTGAATTATTTACATAGTTAAATATAGTCACAATTAAACTATTTTTTTTCACTTCAACCTTACAATATGTCTCTGCTAGTCTCTGCCTGCAAAAATATATAGCTACGAAGACCATAGGTCCTTTATTATGTGCCGAGAGAATAATGATAATAATAAATTTGGACAATTTAAATACCGCCATTTTCGTAAAATACTACCTCAAGGGCGCAAGAAATATTGCCATTGAATTTTCTTTCATTTAAATTGAAAAAACAATTTATTACGGCCGGATTTTAGGAGAGACTCATTGAAAAGGTAGTATTCACATTACTTTTACCTTCTGATAATGAAAAAATCTCTTTCTTTTATTACGCAAGAAAAATATAAAAAAATATAATTAACTTTGATTCAATATTTGGCACCCTGACTTATTCTTCGTAAAACAGTAACGTTTCGAGAAAATCCGGTTTTGCGGTAAAATAAACGACAATGTAGATTTTCATATAACAATTTATCCTGGTGTGTTTTTTTCCACGTTTGTGGGCTATGTGAGGATATTTACATAATTTCTTAAAACTGTGACATTATGACTTTGTGAACAAACATAAAAATAGTGTGAAAATATCTAAAGAAATATAATGTAATACTTAATTATGCACATAGAGAAGATGAAGTAAATACATATTTGTAATAGAAAATCAGTAGGGTTATCGAGCTTTTATAATTATGTCATTATTTATAGGTACCTATGGCCAAAAAAATTTATGTAAACATTTATGGCTTGAAATACTGTTTTTTCTGTTAAAAATATTGTAGGTGAATCAATCTTTTCATTGGTAGTTTAATATTTAAAGTTTCATATTAGTTAAGGGTTTTCATTTTAATGTATTTTTTTTGTATTGAGGTGTCAATAATTTAATATTTAATTTTTTACTTTATATTATGTTGGTAGCCTATTTATTTGATAAGAGGTTAAAAAAATGATAAATTTAAAACTAAAAAACTAACTAACCATCACACCGCTTCCCCGCAGGGGTAGGCAGAGAGAATAGAGCGCCACACCACTCTGTCCTTGCAAACATTCTTCGCCTCTTCCACGTTCATGCATCTCCTCATACATACCCGCCGATTGTTACGACTCCTAACCTGACCACTTTCAAGTATTTGGCATACCTGATCGTGCCATGTTTTTCTCGTCATGTTTTTTAAAATGATAAATTTTCGTAGGTAATATTACAAAAATCAACTATGCTTATAAATAATATTAAATTTATGCCATTTTATTAATCTCACGTTTTTATTCCTGGAATAAATTTAGTTTAATATATACACGTACTATATAACCAATAAATGAATCAAATATATTGTATGTGAAATACATTAAGTGAAAGTCGGCACTTTGATTTATGATAGTGATAATTTTTTGTAACGGATGGATGTTGTAAAATAAATTTCTCAAATTTATTTGCTTGACATTTAGAATAATTTGCAATATCTCTTAAGGAATAAGAACAGCTTAATTATACCTGTCTATAGAATGCATTATTAGTATATCTTCTTTATTGGTTTCATACGTAGCTTTAATTAAATTGCAAATTAACTCAGGGGTGAATTATAATAGTATTTTTGTAATCCTTACAAACAAAATAATATATTATAACAGCACTACTTATTTGTGATTTTATTTGTACATAGATGTTTATACAAAAAAGTATTATTTTTTATACAATATTTAGGTAATATAAGATCCGTTTTTCAAAGGAAATATTACATCTGTTTTTACAGGAATTTCGATGTAAATTATGTCATTTTAAAAATCAATATAACCACCTATATTGATCCCATTATTAAACAATCAAAACAATATCTCAAAAGCACTAAGGACGAATTCGTTTAAAATTAAAATAAATATCATTATTTGCGAATTCAAGACTCTTAACTATGATTGATAGCAAGGTTGAGAGTGTGTACATAATCTTGGGTTAAGAGTACTGAATGGTTTTGTAATTTTATAAAAAATCATCAACCATTAAGAACAAGGTTGAAGATGTTTTGAGATGTTGCAAAATTACCTTGAGCATGTTGTACAACTCTCAATCATAGGATATTTGCTTAAAATATGTTTATATAAAATTCTTGTTCAACTTTTATTGTAGTGGGATAGGCAGAGAGGATGGAACGCCACACTGTTTTGTCTTGACATACACTCCTCGCCTTCTTCACATCCATATATCTAGTCATACATGCCCTCCGATTTCGAAGACTTTTGACACCGCCAGATTTTAGGTTCTGATTGATCTGATCGTGCCAAGACTTTTTCGGTCGTCCTCGTTCTGTTTTCCCTCTCACATTCGCCACATATATTTTCTTAGTCATTCTCTCATTATCCGTTCGCTCCACATGTCCATACAACCAAAATTATCCATACAAATAATTTTCAATTATTTCTCGTTCCGCCTTAAATTCCTTTCTTATATCTTCGGTTTTAATTCTGTCATACAATGATTTTCCACACATTCGTCTGAGGGAGCGCATTTCAACAGCGTTAAATTTGCTTTCATCCTTCCTTTCCCAGTTCCATGTTTCGCTTCCATACATTAGTGTCGGTACCAGCATTAAAATATCCCCCATTAAAATTAATGTTTTTTTTTTATTTTTTCAGGTTCAAGAGGGTATCCAGCTTTCAGCTCTAGAGTCAATCCCCGGAAACCAGCGCATCGATCTTTTCGAGATTCTTGGAAGCCAAGTTCCTCGAGAAGTCATCAACAACCTCCAGGGACAGATTGATCAAGTGGGACGCAACTAAAACTTCAGCGGAATATCTTATACTGTACAAAATGATTTTTGAAGCCGTCTTTGCACAATGCTTATTTTTTCATTAGGTATATCCCAATGAAAAAAGGTACAGAACGAAAAAACAACCTTTCGAATATTACACGCAAAACTAGAAAATCTTGTACGGTTTTCTGAAAAATTTAAAGATATATTTTTGTACACTATTTTATAAGAGTTTTCTTCAAGAGTGCATACAATTTAATAAACTGTGATATCACGATTCTATGTATTCGTGATAAAACTCTTCAATTGAAATTCACCAACATAACAAGTGGGTGCACGATGAAGATATTTTCCCTTCTTTGTAAATAGACCCCTTTATTTTCCCGTGTTACTCTTCGACACAAATAAACTTTTTTTATACATTAATAAAACCTTTTTTCTTTCTTTATACATACAGCGGTAATAATGGTGGGATATTATATTCAGGGAGAAAGACTTGAACCCTGTGGTATACCAGTTGGATAACAAAATTGTTTTACACATATATTAGATGATATAGAGGACTCAAAACATATTTTATGAAACTTCTTAAATTAGTGAATATTAATTTGGAAATAATATGTAATTCTGTATATCAACTAATGGTTGTTCAGATAAAAGAATAATAGATATTTATACAATCCTCAAAAACAGTTTGTCGAAATTTAAATAGACGTACAGAAAAGAACAAAAACGATTCAGCTGAAATCATTTCTGAAAAGGGAGTCTTGGTTTCTTTGTTCGCATTAGTCACGCGTATTGCATAATAGTCTTACATTCACGGTAAAGTGTCTTCAGAGTATAAAAGTAACATTTGAATTCAAGTCTTGCTTCACGTAAGCATTAAGTACGGCCCAGCTTCGGTGAAAGTGGTTTGCTTCAACTTCGGCCATCGAACCGCGCTTCTTCTTCGTGAACCGGTTGGTTACAAAACCAACAAATCACTATCATTTGGATGTTGGACACAATTATAATTGGTCTTTGAATATCACAAATCCAATGCGAGAAAATAAACAATTTGCTTTTTAATGAGTTTATTTTATGAGGCATTGCAAAGCGCTCTGCACTGAGAACTGATGAAACCTTCAAACATACCACATATTCTTAAATCGAAACAATACAAAAATAAAGAGTGTCATACAGGCAAAAATAAGTATAAGTGGCAATAAATATTTAAAGTAAATAAAAACAAAGATTACAAACGATGTATGATAGATGTTCGAACGGTTAAATAAGAAAAGAATGCAACGTTGAGATAAGCATTTTCGATAAAATAAAAAAGGTGTGTTGAGATGGTTTGGACATGTAGAACGAGGAAAAAACGGTTGTTGGAAAATGGAATAGAGAAAGACAGAGGAAAACTTGGCATGATCAGGTATGTCAAATACAGGAGTCGAAATAATCGGCGGGTGTGTGAAATCTAAATAATGGGGAGTTGCATGAATGTGGAAGAGGCGAAGAATGTCTGCAAAGTCCCAATGGTGTAGCGTTCTATTCTCTCTGTCTACCTCTGCGACGAAGTGGTGCGATGGGTAGTTAGTTAGTTAACATAACTGTTAAAAAATATGAAAACTCATCAATAATAAAAAAATAACAAAGGAGCGAAAATTCAATACAATTCTTCTTCTTCTAGTCCTTATTAGCACCCGATGGTGCATACAGCACTGCATCGTATTAAGGCAGTGGTATCTTGATCGTAACTTACATAATGGCAAGGTGATCAATGCTGGGCTTCAGGTTCCAGTCCAGGGTAATAGTAAATAAATATAAGAGTAAAAAATCATTAATATTTATTTTAACTCCCCTGAGAATCGAACCCAGTAATTACTTATGTTTAGACGAGCTACAAATATGATTGATATATTATAAGCGTGTATTTCTTTTTATATTTATATAAAAATCAATCAAACTTTTACTAGAGAAAGTACATAAGAAGTAGACGTGTGTCGTTCGTGAACGAAAGGATATCTTAATTATCTGTTCATATACGCTGATCGAGTGATGTTCGTTGACGAACGAGATGCACTAAGTCATTGATTATCAGATTAACGAATAATAAATCTGGTCACTGGCTCACTGGTCAAAATAAATATCCAACAACGACAAAAAATTTGGACAAAAATGTGAGGTGTCTTTTGGAAGTCATCATTGATTCAAAAGAATAACAAAATAACCGAAAAAATACATTATTAGATTGATCCGGTCTTGATGTCCGGATCACTTTGGTGAATACAGATCCTTTTGTACATATCTTCTATATAACCGGATCTTGCCCACCACTAATGAGACAAGAGTGTATTTAATAAATAATTATTATTTTTTAACCTTCAGGAGATTTCATTACCCTCATAGATGGTAAAATTGGTAGTTAATAATTTAATATTCTCTAACAAATTCTATTGTAACTATGTGCTTCCAGAAAATCAATTATTCTAAAATGGCGCTATATAAATTACCCAAATTTATCATTATTAATATTATGCTGTATAACTTTTCGCAACCTTTCCAAAGTCAGAGGCTATTTTCGCATCTTCTGAAAACTTTCTTTTTGTGACGAAATTTCGCGGAATCCTTTTCAATATGCATAAACGAAATCCTTAATGTTCAGCTGAACTTATAATACTTTAAATAACGTAAGTAAACAAAACCAGTGTTGGTATTCCATTGTGGCAGCAAAGAAAATCATCTGATGACATGTATTATAAAATGCAGTAACACTTTTGCCTGACAAGGCCACTGTAACTTATATCACACATGGAAATGTTACGTTTTGTTACGTGTTATACTGTTATAGTCGTAGCATGACATTTTTCAATACTTACGTAGGCACCTTCTTCATTGTGACAGGATTATATTTTTCAACTGTTTTGAAATCACTAAATAAAATCATTTTGTAAATATAAATCTTGAGGTAAATATTTATACTAGCATCGGGTCACCTCAATGATATTTTTAGATTATGACAAAGATATTTTTATTAGGATGAAAGAAAAATTTGATATACGTCTCATTTCCTGTAACCAGAAATACAACCATTTTTATAGTGAGAAAAAACGTGTAAAATGGGGTTTGAAAAAGCGATAAAATCATGTAAAAGCCTACTAAAATCAACCATAAATGCTGCCGAGAACTAACACACGAAAGAAACGTGTTAAAAATAATATTTATGACTTCCGAAAAATTCTGTAGTGTGGTTGTCAATCATGGGTAGAATGATAAATATTGCACATGTATAAAGTGACTAATTAAACTAGCCTATGACAGGTTGTAAGCCTAGTATATACCCTAATTTCTGTATTCTTCTTCATCTGTGTTGAGACATTGAATGTAAAAATATACAAACTCAGATTTGTGAACATGGACTTGAACACTCCCAAAATATTGTAAATAAAATTACTGGTCAAATTATAAGCTTCATAAAAATAAAATCTTGTTTTCAAGCATTTCCCAGTATATGAAATGATTCGGGAAGGTTCTTGCATACTTACAAGAAGAGCACGTATAACCATGTGTCGGGTGGTTAGTGTCGCGGACTCTTAAGTCAGAGTTTCTCGGTTCGAACCCGCTCCACGACAATTTGATACCTATTTCTTATAATGAGCGCCTAGGCTCACAGAAATAGTATGACATTGAAATATTTGTGTATATAATAAAAAAAAACAAATATTTCTCTTTTATTTAAAAAAAAACACTAAAAGCTAAAAAACGAGAATCTTTAATTCTGAAAATTTTCTATTTTTATATCAGCATATTTTCCTTTTTGAAATACCCTATGGGAGAAAATCTGAACTAAATCATCTAAGAAACAAACCACTTACTGAACATTTGATATCTCAGGCTTTGCTTGGCGGTTCAATTTAACATTTATGAAAATCGCTAGAGGGCGTTTAGCCGAGATAATAACTAAAAAACCGTAAAGTAGGTACGTTATATTTTTATAAATTTTAAAACTTTACACCATAGCACATCAAAGTTTTAGGGAAATAACCATTACAAGGATAATTTAAAGAAGCTTATTGGATGGAACAAAACTTTTGAGAAACATTCACCATTTTACCATTAATTGACATTGTAATAAATTGTAAGTGATGATAATGCACAACGTCCATTTCATAATAAACTTCATGTATGTCGTTAGATGTCGAACTAAACCATTTTATTTTCTTGATTTTTTTGCAGATACTTTGTGACACATTTTATAAAACTTCATGAGATAAAACAAAAAATTTGTTTTCAACCACTTTTATGTATGGTACTTTCCTCAAACCGGTTTCGACAAGAACCAAAAAAAAGTAGTTAAAAAAATTACGAAAAATTAAAACTCGCATTGATTTATATTAAATATAATACAATTAGTTTTTTTTAAAGTATATATATATATATATATATATATATATATATATATATATATATATATATATATATATATATATATATATATATATATATATATATATATATATATATATATATATATATATATATATATATATATATATATATAAAGTACGTTTGTGTACATAATAGAACAGGGTTGTCGTTTAACTCAAATATTGAACAGAATCATATGTATTTTTTTCAAATATAAAAACTTTAAATAGTATTCTTTTAAATACGTCAAAAATGTATCGTTCACTTTTGGGACCATCAACCCTATCGTTATATATCATTAAATATATTTTCAATCGATTTTTTCTTAATTTTGATATTTTTTAAAAGTTATCCTCATAGAACTAAATAAATCACAATAAAAATACAGTAATATTAATCGTACGTCGATAATAACGTATGGTTGTTTGCACATTGTACGTGTGAATACGCGGCAAAGAAGTCGAGAAGTAGACACGTCCACGGATTGCTGTTAAGTAGAAGCGATTATAAAATCTTTGCACACGAGCTCTCCTGGCTACTTACCCTGCAATGTGATCTCCATAATGGGATATAGACTATAAATCAGAAAAAATATTAATTTAATTGATAAAAGTGTTTGCGACTTCTTTCGTTGCTGCCATATTTACTCACGAGTAGTAAAGATGAGAGGCCGCCGCTGGTACATTCACACCCCGTTTTTCAATAACTTTCCAAATATAACATGCTTCAAAATATTTTGTTTAAGAAAATAGAGGAGACATATATCTAGGCATGCAAATTTACAAAATAAAAGATGATTTCCTATTCTGTTATTATCATGCCTTAAAAGCCTATACAATAATGATTTTCAAAAACAAAAAAAACAATTAATATAAAAAAATCTGCTGTTATATGTTATAAAGAAAATTTATATCTCTTTCTTTTGTCGCTGTTCAATCAATAGGATAGCTGTGTCGGGTTGTGGTCCCGTGGATAGTGTCGCGGACTCTTGAGTGAGAGTTTGGCCGCTTAGGGTCAAAGAAATACGAGTAGTTTGAAATTGAAGTACATATTTTGGATATAATAAAAAACACAACACTCTTTCAAGGCATCATAAAACGTATTGAAAAAAGCACATACTCGTACACCTATTTAAGTATAAAAAAATAGCAAACAAACAAACAAAAGCGTGCTTTATAAAGCTAGATTCTGTTGTTACGTGAGGAGTGAATTTTTGGATACTTGTATTTATTTTTTATTAATTTTCCAGTTTTTTAAGAAACGCACCGAACATTACTATTTTATCCTTGGAATCCTTACTGTCAATCGAATCAATATTGCTTAGTTTCGTCTACCTCTCTCCCGTCAATTTCTCACTTGATCCTTTTTCCTTTCCCTTACATTTATCAATTTACAGTTCATTTCAAATTTACTGTTGTAATTATTTGTTTAATCGTATTGCAATCCATTTTATTCCTTTTTATACTAATGTACAAGCATTTACCCTCTGCAAACGGCTGTATAAGATTCAAACATTTTAACAGTACCCCTAGTCTGTTTTTACTTGATTTTTCAACATACTAATTCTAAGCAATAAGCAAACAAATTTCCACTCTCTTTATACAGGCCCAATAAAATAAAAATTAATTTAACAAAATTATACAAATAAACATGTTATATTTTTTTATGTTACAGTTATTCAGAATCGGTCTCGAAATACTATTTTTTATATTATTTTATAAAAGATTGATCTAAATAATTTAATTAATTTAACTAGTATCCTTTTATGTTGTTACGAGATAACTTGCGCGATATTTTTTGCTTTTTGTATATCCTTACATAGTTGCAAATTCTTCACAAAGCAGGACTTGTTCACAATCCACATATTACTTCTCGCTTCCTGGTGATGTCGATTCTAGGAATCTGAGTGACAAACGCCGATTATGAGATGTAGTGCGGTATTTAACTCTTATGCTTATTCTATGTACACATGATGTTCGACAAATGGTCATACTTAACCCTTCACGAGAGACCAAAGCAGATAACGCTTTACAAAATCTTCAAATCGAAACATATATCTACACTTTTAATCAGTATGCTATTATTAATCCTTATCTTCACCCAATGGTACTTTGAACACAGCAAAGGTACCTGATGCGAAGACTGATCACCTTTCCGTGACATATTTAACGATCAAGGTATCTGCATCTACGATAGATATTGAAGAGATGCACTCCTAACCTCCATTCGCACCCAATAGTAAATAAGGCACCGTGTCCTATGAATGTAGCGGATTTATACTTTATATCACATTATTAATTAAATGTCCACCTCCGTAGCGCAGTGGTCAGCGCGTTTGGCTACCGTGCTGGAGGCCCCGGGTTCGATTCCCAGGGGGGTCAAAATAAATATGGCCGATTTTCACTCTCATGTTTATTTAATATCACCCAGGATTGGTACAAGAAGCGCAGGGCTGATCACCTTGCCTTCATGCAATTAACGATCAAGATAACACTGCGTCGCTACGATGCAGTGCCCAATGCACTATTGGGTGCGGATAAGTGTTAGAGAGAGATTAATTAAATTCAAAATTTACAATAATGTGCCCTGGCTGAGGTTACATTTTACTATACTTATTTATATTTAAAACATAATGAAAGAAAATTGTTTATGACATGCGATCAAATGATACATATCCGAATTATGCGATCTTTTTCAGATCTACTCACCTCCATTTTCTATTTATGAAAAGTTGTTTTAAACTTAATTTTGCTGTTTAATGACTTAATGGATTATTAAACCGATTGTAAAACCTTATTGAATAGTAATCAATTATATTTTGACCAAAAGTGGTATGTGTTTCAGTGTTTTTGTAGTCCTATGCACGTTTCCATAAAGCGATTTAATTGTGTGCTTTGCTGGGAACTGCTTTCCTGTGTTATGTGAGGGTAATTTTTGAATGCATATACTGTTATATATATTTGTATATATATTTGTTTAATATTTACTCTGTGGGAGTCATTACTTTAATCCCTCTAATTTTATTGATTAATTTTCCAATAAAGTTTTATATCTGGTGCTATAAGGGTTGAGAGTCTGCAACTTAGTAAGCGAGCAGTGAGCTCCTGTTTTTATCTAACCATTCGATTGTGTTAGACCGAGTTGCTGCTATATGTTCATATCACACAATCAAAATCAACAAACGACATTACATCACATAATTCACTCACCATCTATGATATAGGTATCAGTACCTTCTACAGAGTATAATCACAAAATGATGACTGAAAATGTATTAATTAATATTTATTTTTAATAATTACACAAGTGTTATTTGTTTGTCGTTTTCAAAGGTTTTATTAATTAACTACTCAAAATAAATTACAACTTATTAAATTATTACTTTCTATTAAATTGATTGTGAACTGAATGGTTACAATCTTGTTAAAATCTACGGATATTGCAAGGGTTAAAATGTCATAGTAAATATTAAAAAAATAGAAAAAAGATGACTACGTAATACAGATGGCTCGACTCTCCTTGGATTATTATTATTATTTATAACTTGTTTTTTATTTAAGAAATTATGGTTGCCAATAAAATTATTTAATTCATGTTTAAACGAATACCGGTAATTTTAAAGTTATCAATACTTTTTACGTAGTAAATGCGTTATCTTTCCATTAAATAACCAGAACATATGGATAATATACGTCACATTGGTAGCACAAATATGTATGTAAAAGAAGCATAGTATGCCGCATGAAAGTTTTTAAATATTTACAATTCACGCAAAAAATTTCCTCGTTTTCTACATATTAAAATCATGAGATTAATTCCCATCGTTTACCATAAATCTTTCAACCTTCCCGTTTTAACAATTTCTTCTTCAAATGGTTTACGATAGTTTCTTCTCTCTGCGTCAGTTTAACATTAATTTCTCTCTGATTGGTCGCATTAACAGTCCTCTAGTATGGTGTTGTAAGTCCAGCTGATTGATAGGCCCTTCGAGCCCATAGCTAACCGTCGGATAATTGCTGCAGCCGCCGTACCGCCAAGGAACCGCAGAGGAAAAGCGTCGTATCTATTGATAAAAAATGTCAACACTTCTAATGAACTCGAGCAAGTGTCGGTTGGAAGAGACCTGGGTAATATAAAGCTTGCCATGACACCCTGTTAACACGTAGCTAGCTGTCGTGTCAGCGCGCCAAATGGACTCGCTGACAAACTAACTCGCGATTCCTAATAAATCGGAATTGTATAATGTATAGTTACGGCTTGCTACGCAATTACTTTAATTACTGAACATCCGAACACGTAGACAATTATTTAAGAACTTCGATCTCGTACTATACGAGTGTGTGAGAAATGAGAGACAATTTTCTCGCGTTACGGAGAAAATAATTCACACTCCTGGATTTCTTATTACATATCAACTGAGTTCATACTCAAAATTGAGAGAATGTTACAATTTCATAGAAAAAAATATTCAAACGATATATTATGTTACCTAGTATTTACTTTAAAATGGGTTAAGAATATAATGATAGGCATTTTCCAACGTTGTCACAAATTGTATATATATGTGTTTTTAAAAATAAAATACGATTTAGTAAACTCTAAAAATCAGTGTTTGATTTTAATATTCAATAAATAAATTAAAATGGAGTTCTGCAGATTAAACGCCAAATCTATAAATATTTTTGAACTGTTTTTTAAACCTTTTTTTGTACATTCGGATGAGGTAAAAATGAAATCACACCCCTAGTTTTCGAAAAGACCGATGGTGCTAGCTGTCCAATAGGGTAAAGGGCATACATACATCATACTTAATGTACGTGCTGTCAACGTGATTGTCATTTACAAAATATGAAGGCAAGTTTCAGTCCTGCGTTCCAAATATTCGGATCTAAAATCGGAATACATTTACGAGAACATTTTAAGGAGCACAACGAAAAGGAATGAAAAAAAAAATGAAGAGAAAAAAGAAAAAAGCTTGGGTACTCGCGTTTCATATCCTTACTTGTACAATATTACGGCTGTCCAAATTTAAAACACAGTAAGGGACATTTTTTTTGTAGTACTTTTTTTTTGCATTTTTGGACTAAGTAAAGTCTACTTATTCCATAAATGCAAAAAAAACGTACTACAAAAAAATTTCCCTTACTGTGTTTTAAATTTGGACAGCCGATTAGACACTACTATGTGTACAAACTGTTTGAGGAATAATTAAAGAGGCTGTTGCTAGTCTTAAAAGTTATTATTTTGTACGATATGTTTAAATTGCTACCTTGAGCGATGGTTATTTTTTTTTAAACTAATTATAAAGAAAACATATAATATAAGTATTTTGAATTAAAAGTAGTAGGGGGTCTAATAAATATAACTCTTTTTTTCACTCTAATATTTATTCAATATTACTCTGGACTAGTACCTGAAGCGGAGGGCAGATCACCTTTCGATCAAGACAACACTGCGTTTATATGATGCAGTGCCCTATGCACCATTGGGGTGCGGATAAGGGTTCGAATGAATTAATGAAATAAAATTTATGTTTATATACACATATATATATATATATATATATATATATATATATATATATATATAATATATATATATATATATATATATATATATATATATATATATATATATATATATATATATATATATATATAAATATTTATTTATATATATATATGTATATACATATATAAACATATATATATATATATATATATATATATATATATATATATATATATATATATATATATATATATATATATATATATATATATATATATAAACATATATATATATATATATATATATATATATATATATATATATATATATATATATATATATATATATATATATATATATATATATATATATATATATATATATATATATATATTCATTTCAAAATCGTTCAGATAACGTAAGTTCATGAAGAATAATAAAGATTTGAAAATTACAATCATGATTTTTTTATTACCATTTCCTTATTTTTTACGCGTTTTTAACGGTAAAAAAGCTTTGTTAGCTTTCCGAGATTCGGTAGACTTTCGTCGAATCGAGCAATAAATCTTTTATATGTAATTAAATAAATGATGTAGCATTATAATATGGCCCCCAAAGACAATGGCCAGGGGGCGGTGCACCCACTCGGCTGCGGGAGAAGGGGGCCCCACGGTCTGTGGTGCCTTCTCACCATTGTTTTCGACTACTCATCCGTTCACCGAGAACTGACTCTCATTAACACACTGATAAAGAACCCTGTAACAGGCTACTCGAAACACATCATGAGAAGAGTGACATAAGTGAATTTAAATTCATTAACAACATTTTAAGTGTGTCCAAAAACTTGTTCACAAATCTGGATTATCTGTAATTATATAAATTATATAAAAATATGGAAGTCTGAGCATTTACGAATATACGTGTAACATTCACCATTTTATCCATGACTGACAACCACAGTACTAACATTTTACTTTTTTGCGACTCTTATATATATGATGAATCTCCGTAAAGTTCCATACTTCCATATTCTTCTTCATCTATGATGAAATGTCAAAAAATAATTATTGAATTCATAATTCAATTGTAAAATTTATGTTAAAAAAAATAATTAAACATTTGCAAAATACCACTTAATGAGTTTCATTTCATTACACACGATGTTTTAATCTACAGGTGAAAAGTAAAACTCATTTAGTGGTATTATATAAGTGTTTAATTTTTAAAAAATCAACCCATCATTCCTAAAAGTTTATGCTGAATTAAAACATAGTATAAATATGAAAATAAAACAATTGTTTAAGACTACTTTTGAGTTTCTTGATGTGAACACGGATAGTTGTCATCAACAGGTGAAAATAAAAATTAACATTTATAAGATGAAAATTAATATGGAAGTTTGGGCATTTGTAGATCTTTTGATCTATCATTGGCTGGCAAGTATTCACTTTACACACTTGTAACATTCACCATTCTACCCATGATTGATAACCACACTGCTTATTTTTTTTAAACTCGTGATGCTTTGTGTGTGATTTCACTGGAGACATCTTTGGTTGGCATCAAAATTAAAATCAACAAATTTTTGTCTTTTTTTCTGCCGATGAGAAAATTTGTAGTTTGAGAAACTAGTTGTGTTTACATTAGTTAACTCATAAAAATGTGTTTATACAAGTGTTTTATTTCTGTATTAAAGTTTACATGAAATTCATCAAATCTGTAATGTATTCTTAGTGAAATGGTTAACTCATTTCGCTTTCATGTATTAGGTCCAAATATCGTTTTTTGGGCGGTAAAAAAATAAAAATTAAGTGGTTTAAATTCATCTCAGAATAAAGTGCTAATTCAAACATCACTAATATATTATTAGATTTAAACCAATATTTTTAGCTTTTCCACTTTATTTTTATTTGACCAGCGACCGGGTTTCGTCGTTACCGACATCACCCGTCTGATGATGTCGGTAACGACGAAACCCGGTCGCTGGTCAAATAAAGATAAAGTGGAAAAGCTAAAAATGTTGGTTTTAATCTAATAATATATTAAAAATGCAATTCCATCACGAAGTGTCGGTGGATAATATAAATCTATTCAAACATCACTATTAGTTATTAGAATTAATCAGTCTTGATAAAGAAGCGGTTAGCTTCGAAACCGGTAGACATTATTAATTTAATTTTAATAAAATATTTATACTGATTTTAAAACAAAGTTACATTTTAATTATAAAATAGAAAATCACAAACTAAGTGCTTCAAATATAAATTATAATCACGTATACATTTAACAAACCAAGGGATTCACTACTCAAGCTTTCGTCAATTTCTCGATTTATGTATATGTAAGATGCAAAAGTAACGAAGATGATTCTTTCAAATATGGATATCTTTAGGTCTTCGGATGTAGCAATTGATAAAAAAATGGACTTAGGTTACTTTCGCACTCAGTTCAATTTCTGAGTACTGGCTCATTTTCTTTATTTTTAACACATTTCAATATTTTGTCAGTTTAAACGTTATGTAACGATTACTTTTATATTATTCTAACAATAATACATAACTAAATATAAAACAATATAATTTACTGGATTGAAAGTAATTATTTCAATAAAATGTCTTGCGTATTTTTTTTTATTTTTAAATTATGTTAATATGGGAAAAGGTTAACAATTCATTGTTCAAGCGCGTTACAATTATTCTTGTTAAAACTAATAAGTCGTCAAACAATAACGAATTATGTTACAAAATAAATAGATAAAAATCTGCATTATATTAAAAATCAGAAGACTTTTTTTAGTTTTAAAAAATGGTGTCATGAACGGATGAAAATTTTATGATTGTGCATAAGATGTTATAATTAATAATTACATATTTTATAAGATGTCACATTTTTATACTTAAATAGAGGATTGTTATTAATTCTCACCGTTCTGCATATGATCGAATCCATTTTTTTTCATATATATTTTCTCTGTGTAGCAATATATGTAAAAATCCATATATCCGTCATTTATTCAATCTATATTAAGTACGAAATATTTATCCTTTGTTTTTTTTTAGCAGTTTTCATCGACCACCTTACAAATACTGATCACTTTTTTTCGCGTTAATATTTATAATTCGATATGTATCTAAGAATTCGTCTTAATTTATTTTTTATAAAAGAAAACCAACTGTTATTTTTTTTAAACATCACTAATACTGTGTTTTTATTTAATTATCTAATTAACTAACTAACCGCCACCCCGCTTTCTCGAAGGGGTAGACAAGAGAGGTTAGAACAAAATTACACTGTCTTTGCAAACATTTTTCACCTCTTTCACATTTATGCATACTTACTGACCTGACCGCTTGCAACGATTTAACCTATTTTTAGTTTTATATGTTTATAATTTTCCTGGAAAAAGTTGATGAATTTTGACATTTGCATCAATCATGAATGAAAAATAATTTTGATTTCGAGGTTTCTCATGTAGCCAGTAAACATACAGTTTACCCTAAATCTTTTTTTAAAGAAAAATACATAGTTGTTAAATATATGCAAACATCCTTTTTCTACTGAAGTAAATTGTAGTTATTTTACTTTTCTTACCTTAGAAGCACTCTTATTAAAAACGCTTTTTAATCTGTCTATTATGTATTTTATCACCATTATACATATGCAAAAATGTTTTAATCGCCAAATTAGGTATTGCGGTGTAGATTTTTGCTGTTATTACGTGTCCGAGTGATTTGTAAGACTCTAACTTTCATGTGATATAAAAAGTTTTAACAATAATTAATAATAACGGAATGGCTGTAGTACACTGGTTAATAACCTTTTGTTCTGTAAAAACAGTTTTGACTATTGTGAGAATTTTTGATCCATCGTAGACTCGCATTGCATATTGTATAAGATGTGATAATAATCAATATGAAAAATCACGATGCGAATAATAATGTAGCCAAATATAAAATATAATAAAATCTGTATAAAAAAATGTATACAATGTATAAATAAAAGTGTGTTTACAATTCAAAAGGTACGGGGTGGATCATAATTGACCGCCTACAAAGTGTAGTAATTAACATATTTGGTTACCATGTTGGAGGTTCTGTATTTGATTCTCAGGGTGGTTAAATAAATAAAAAGATTTTATAATAATAATAATATAATAAAAAGTTAAATAAATAAAGAGATTAAATAAATAAAAAACCCTTATCTGCACTCCAATAGTGCATAGGGCACTGCGTCATATAAACGCAGTGTTATCTTGATCGTTTACATATGAAGGAAAGGTGATCAGCCCTCCGCTTCAGGTACCAGTCCAGGGTAATATTGAATAAATATGACAGTGAAAAAAATCACATTTATTTATTTTACCCCCCTTGGGAATCGAACCCGGGACCTCCAGAACGGTAGCCGAGCGTGCTGACCATTACACTACGGAGGCGGACATATATATAAATATATAATTATTATTATTATTTCAATACAAATAACTTAAATATGGGGTAAGTATTAAAATTATTTTCAAAAAGAACAAATACTTTTTTTTAAAGCTTAACTAAACTAGATGCTGTAGAAGACTCTCCTCTTAATATTGCATTGTGTTTACAACACAAACCAATACAACCAACTTTTAAACGTGTGTGTAAATTTTATTCTGATTTGTAGTAAATTTAAAACAAAAAGGTTGCCTTTGGCTATAATTATATTATTGAGAAAAGTTAAAGTCGAGAATATATAATATTATCGTTCCACAAACGTCATATGGTGTCCTAAAACGTACTCAGAAATATTCCCAGGGTGTATAGGGTTTAAGTATTTTAAAGCTCCCTGTGCTGCGCGCTATTAATCTTGCTACCATTTTAGCCAAAACACAAAATTTATTCATAACTATTTGGAGTCAGGTTCGGTGCGAGTAAAAAAGGATTGATAACTTTATTATAAACTTAAGTAATGAGAACTTTGTTTTTTACTTGTTTCAAAATTTTATTCTTCTACGCGGTGTTTTTACGCTTTCGGGATAAAACTAGCACTCATTAATAGTCGATAGGCGAAGGCCGACTATTATCTACTAGTAGTCATTTATTCAGCATTAAGAGAATAAAAACTCAGAGAAAGGTAAGCTTTGACTTTTTGGGACAATTTTTAAATAAAAGATAAAATATTATAATAAAAAAACGACAAGAAAATATAAGTTGGTATTACCAAAAGCAAATGACTTTTCATTTTTCTTATGTATTTTTTGTATATGTTTACAATAAATATGTAAAATATTTTTTCGCAGCCAACTTAAAATTGAGTTTTATTATGGCCCTACTGACCCTTATCTGCATCCAAAGGATAATGCATCAAATATATGTATTGCCATATATCTGCACCAGAACAGGGTAAAATTAAACATTTATTAGAGTTTAAAAAAAAACACTTATATTTATAAAATACAACCAAAACTGGCGAACTTGTCTTGTACATGTCCATCCCTGAAGATAATAAGGTTCTTGTCGAAACCGGTAGGAGAAAAGTGGTGAAAACAATGTTTTAATTTTATTTTGAAGTTTTATAAAATGTGCCACAAAGCATCTGCAAAAAACATTCAAGAAAAAAATCTTTTTATTTATTTAACCACCCTGAGAATCAAATACAGAACCTCCAACATGGTAACCAAATATGTTAATTACTACACTTTGTAGGCGGTCAATTATGATCCACCCCGTACCTTTTGAATTGTAAACACACTTTTATTTATACATTGTATACATTTTTTTATACAGATTTTATTATATTTTATATTTGGCTACATTATTATTCGCATCGTGATTTTTCATATTGATTATTATCACATCTTATACAATATGCAATGCGAGTCTACGATGGATCAAAAATTCTCACAATAGTCAAAACTGTTTTTACAGAACAAAAGGTTATTAACCAGTGTACTACAGCCATTCCGTTATTATTAATTATTGTTAAAACTTTTTATATCACATGAAAGTTAGAGTCTTACAAATCACTCGGACACGTAATAACAGCAAAAATCTACACCGCAATACCTAATTTGGCGATTAAAACATTTTTGCATATGTATAATGGTGATAAAATACATAATAGACAGATTAAAAAGCGTTTTTAATAAGAGTGCTTCTAAGGTAAGAAAAGTAAAATAACTACAATTTACTTCAGTAGAAAAAGGATGTTTGCATATATTTAACAACTATGTATTTTTCTTTAAAAAAAGATTTAGGGTAAACTGTATGTTTACTGGCTACATGAGAAACCTCGAAATCAAAATTATTTTTCATTCATGATTGATGCAAATGTCAAAATTCATCAACTTTTTCCAGGAAAATTATAAACATATAAAACTAAAAATAGGTTAAATCGTTGCAAGCGGTCAGGTCAGTAAGTATGCATAAATGTGAAAGAGGTGAAAAATGTTTGCAAAGACAGTGTAATTTTGTTCTAACCTCTCTTGTCTACCCCTTCGAGAAAGCGGGGTGGCGGTTAGTTAGTTAATTAGATAATTAAATAAAAACACAGTATTAGTGATGTTTAAAAAAAATAACAGTTGGTTTTCTTTTATAAAAAATAAATTAAGACGAATTCTTAGATACATATCGAATTATAAATATTAACGCGAAAAAAAGTGATCAGTATTTGTAAGGTGGTCGATGAAAACTGCTAAAAAAAAACAAAGGATAAATATTTCGTACTTAATATAGATTGAATAAATGACGGATATATGGATTTTTACATATATTGCTACACAGAGAAAATATATATGAAAAAAAATGGATTCGATCATATGCAGAACGGTGAGAATTAATAACAATCCTCTATTTAAGTATAAAAATGTGACATCTTATAAAATATGTAATTATTAATTATAACATCTTATGCACAATCATAAAATTTTCATCCGTTCATGACACCATTTTTTAAAACTAAAAAAAGTCTTCTGATTTTTAATATAATGCAGATTTTTATCTATTTATTTTGTAACATAATTCGTTATTGTTTGACGACTTATTAGTTTTAACAAGAATAATTGTAACGCGCTTGAACAATGAATTGTTAACCTTTTCCCATATTAACATAATTTAAAAATAAAAAAAATTACGCAAGACATTTTATTGAAATAATTACTTTCAATCCAGTAAATTATATTGTTTTATATTTAGTTATGTATTATTGTTAGAATAATATAAAAGTAATCGTTACATAACGTTTAAACTGACAAAATATTGAAATGTGTTAAAAATAAAGAAAATGAGCCAGTACTCAGAAATTGAACTGAGTGCGAAAGTAACCTAAGTCCATTTTTTTATCAATTGCTACATCCGAAGACCTAAAGATATCCATATTTGAAAGAATCATCTTCGTTACTTTTGCATCTTACATATACATAAATCGAGAAATTGACGAAAGCTTGAGTAGTGAATCCCTTGGTTTGTTAAATGTATACGTGATTATAATTTATATTTGAAGCACTTAGTTTGTGATTTTCCATTTTATAATTAAAATGTAACTTTGTTTTAAAATCAGTATAAATATTTTATTAAAATTAAATTAATAATGTCTACCGGTTTCGAAGCTAACCGCTTCTTTATCAAGACTGATTAATTCTAATAACTAATAGTGATGTTTGAATAGATTTATATTATCCACCGACACTTCGTGATGGAATTGCATTTTTAATATATTATTAGATTAAAACCAACATTTTTAGCTTTTCCACTTTATCTTTATTTGACCAGCGACCGGGTTTCGTCGTTACCGACATCATCAGACGGGTGATGTCGGTAACGACGAAACCCGGTCGCTGGTCAAATAAAAATAAAGTGGAAAAGCTAAAAATATTGGTTTAAATCTAATAATATATTAGTGATGTTTGAATTAGCACTTTATTCTGAGATGAATTTAAACCACTTAATTTTTATTTTTTTACCGCCCAAAAAACGATATTTGGACCTAATACATGAAAGCGAAATGAGTTAACCATTTCACTAAGAATACATTACAGATTTGATGAATTTCATGTAAACTTTAATACAGAAATAAAACACTTGTATAAACACATTTTTATGAGTTAACTAATGTAAACACAACTAGTTTCTCAAACTACAAATTTTCTCATCGGCAGAAAAAAAGACAAAAATTTGTTGATTTTAATTTTGATGCCAACCAAAGATGTCTCCAGTGAAATCACACACAAAGCATCACGAGTTTAAAAAAAATAAGCAGTGTGGTTATCAATCATGGGTAGAATGGTGAATGTTACAAGTGTGTAAAGTGAATACTTGCCAGCCAATGATAGATCAAAAGATCTACAAATGCCCAAACTTCCATATTAATTTTCATCTTATAAATGTTAATTTTTATTTTCACCTGTTGATGACAACTATCCGTGTTCACATCAAGAAACTCAAAAGTAGTCTTAAACAATTGTTTTATTTTCATATTTATACTATGTTTTAATTCAGCATAAACTTTTAGGAATGATGGGTTGATTTTTTAAAAATTAAACACTTTTATAATACCACTAAATGAGTTTTACTTTTCACCTGTAGATTAAAACATCGTGTGTAATGAAATGAAACTCATTAAGTGGTATTTTGCAAATGTTTAATTATTTTTTTTAACATAAATTTTACAATTGAATTATGAATTCAATAATTATTTTTTGACATTTCATCATAGATGATGATACATGTTCTTTGCTCGAGGAAACAAAATACACTAATTGATCTATAAAGCTAAAAATAATGATCCATAAACCTAAAACCATAATAATCTAGGTATATGATAAATGCAACTCCTATCTAAAAAAAAAGAGGAAAGACCACGCTCGAATTTTAATCCCCAAACACTCGTGCATTTTTCAAACGACATAATATAAAATTTTTACTCAAATGTTTTTATTTTCACCTGTTGATGAGAACATCTGTAGTTCTTAAAACTAGTTTTGTTTACATTAATAAATTCAAAAGGTTATCATATGCAAGTGTTTTATTTATATATTCAAATCATTATGTATTTCTACATTATATTTTTTCATTAAACAATAAAAAAATCACACACAATTTTTCAATGAAATACTAGTTATATTAATGCAATATATTATAATTGTAAATACACACACACAGCGGCGTGATGGTTAGTTAGTTAGTTAGTTATATATATATATATATATATATATATATATATATATATATATATATATATATATATATATATATGTGTGTGTGTGTGTGTGTGTGTGTATTTACAATTATAATATATTGCATTAATATAACTAGTATTTCATTGAAAAATTGTGTGTGATTTTTTTATTGCTTAATGAAAAAATATAATGTAGAAATACATAATGATTTGAATATATAAATAAAACACTTGCATATGATAACCTTTTGAATTTATTAATGTAAACAAAACTAGTTTTAAGAACTACAGATGTTCTCATCAACAGGTGAAAATAAAAACATTTGAGTAAAAATTTTATATTATGTCGTTTGAAAAATGCACGAGTGTTTGGGGATTAAAATTCGAGCGTGGTCTTTCCTCTTTTTTTTAGATAGGAGTTGCATTTATCATATACCTAGATTATTATGGTTTTAGGTTTATGGATCATTATTTTTAGCTTTATAGATCAATTAGTGTATTTTTGTTTCCTCGAGCAAAGAACATGTATCATTTTAATCTGTGTTGGTCCCTCCCTCTTAATACGACAGCGTCTATACCGAGAACGTGTAGCGGTTACAGTAATTACACAAGTTAATTTCAATAAATAAAACATTTGATGGGTATTTTGTCAGCATTACACGCATGAGATAGCTTAAATATCTATTAAAATCTCATAGTTATTTATGTAGCGGACCCAAATTTATCAATATTCCATAACTAAATTAACAATTAAGGATTTATTTCCCAATACATGTGAACACACACTAACATTACTTTAAAATTAGCTAAAATTAGTTAGCTTTAAAATGTTTATCAATTTTACCTAGTAAGTTTGGTTAAAATATAAAACGTAACTAGTACGATTCCTATATGTAACATAAAAAAATTGTGTATTTAAAAAAATATATATTGTACTCTTTTGATCAATTTTTACTCTATGCCACATTTCGACCAAAGGTAAGAAAAATAATAGTTTTAATTTTAATATTTCAACCAACAAATAGTGGTCTGTGCTATTACTTTATAATAATCTCCCTAGATGCTGCCTATAAATAGGTGCTCGCGTATTAAATATGTGAGGGCAGAATAGTAAGAGTTACTCATCACTTTACCCAGCCGGTGACAGCTTGTAATGCTTCTAAATTCCTTACCCTTAACCTGCTTCGTCTCTATGAGACATTAAATATGTATTTGAAAATATTGCAACAGCATTATTTCATTACTTGACAGTTCTTTGATCATATTCCTTAGATATTATTTATGCATATATATGTCAACGTTTTTAAAACATTTATTAAAAATTAATATAATATCAGCATATCAACTTGCAAATAGATATTTTTATCATTGGAATTATTTAACAAATCAATATATCTTTTGAATATTATTAACATATACTTATTTACAAGTATTATCCTTGTATAATGAATACGAAACAACGAAACAAATACACAATTTAACTTAAAATTATAATTTTGCTAATCATTTTGAAAAATTCAGCTTAAAATCCTTTTGTTATTAAGTTGTAGGTAGTCTGTCTTATTTGCAGAATTTTATTAGATACTATAGTAATATTTAAGTACATCAACAGTAAAAAATAAATAGTAGGGATATTATTGAAAGAAAAAATATGAGAACATAAATAAAAATTAAAAAAAAAACTAGGACTAAATATGAGTAAAAAAATGCACTAAATAAGAGAAAAAAATGCACTTAATATGAGTATTATGAAAATCACAATGAATAGTCTGTATTACAAGGCACATGGAGGCTCGTAACAGAGTCCCCGACAGTATGAGGCCGCATGTCGCGCGCACCGCACGCATCCTAGCGACGCAGCCTTCGATGGTCGAAGCCTTCACCACGATTTCAGTTCGACATTTTCAGTATTTACAATCAAAATGAAAAATCGAGCACTCAGTTCCTCCCGCATCCTTCACAGACAATTTAATTAAAAAATAATTCTCATGGTCTCTGCGTGAATGACAGTTGATAACCGCGTGTGGTTTCGTTTCATTCGTTTCCATTTGTTGTTGTGACCAATTCACATTATAAACAAACGATTACAATGAGAAATGTGATGACAGTAGTCGCTGTCGCAGTTTTGGTGGTCTTCGGATTCGCTTCTGCGAGTCCTTTGGGTGTTAAACGAAGCAATAAAGGTATGTGCATATTACAATAAATTAATAAAAATGAAATTTCTAATAACTTTTTTAGGTGTGTGTTATCACATATCTATTGTTATCTAAAAGGATGTAGATTGAATTAGCTTATATTAATTAAAATTTTAAATAAATTATTCAAAACATTTTTTTACTCTATCACAATTTATATTTTATTGTATTGTTTAAAGATTTTTATCATTTGTAAACTAAGTATTCCATAAAATTTTAAATGGAATTTAAGAAGTCAAATCGATATGAAATTATATTAAATTAAAAACAAGTGCTTGCTTAGCTATATATCTTTCTTAAATACTATGGTTTAAAATTAATTCTTTAATTTAAGAAATCCATTTTCTTTCTTAATTGTAAAAAATATATTACGTATAGCATTTCATGACAAATATCTCAAATATAAAAGGCTTAATTACATTCAACTTTTTTATTTAGGTTTACATATATAAGTATGTTTTATTATTATAGAGAACACAATACTATATATGTATTATTTACATATGTATATACACCATATATAAATTGTAAAAAAGAAGAAATTAATTATTTATATTTATATTAAAGTATTAATATGTAATATTAACTATCCATTATAAACAAAATGACGATAAAGATTAAAAATCAAATTTACTTTACCTTAATTTCCTCAATGATACCTCACAAGCCTTCTAGATAAGTATTACTTAATATGTTATAATAGTGTAACAATACAATAAGCAATAAACCAAAAATAAACTACACCTTGGAACGTACGGTAAATCCATGAGAAACATGGTAATAACTATGTATTTTGTGAAATTTAATGTTACATATTCCATACACCTTAAGTACTTTAGAACCAAAACGCATATTTTGCATAAATTAAGATTTAAATATGCTTTTCATTATTTATTCCATGAAGTGTTGTTTATTGAAAAATCTTTATCATGGCCTTTAAATAATTATACTTTTAAAAGTATTAAAATTAAAATAATAATATTAAAATGCTACCAAATATCAAGGTTGGCGTTAAAACTTATAGTATCCAAAGTTTTGACAATTAGTGAATATATGCCAGTCAATGGCACTTAGTAAACCCTGTAAAAACTTAACCCTCCGTATTCGCATTTCAACCTTTCTTAAAATATCAATAACATAAGACTGTTTATTTGTAATACATGAATTTATATTTTTGTATCTATTTTTAAAACTTTATTTGTGTATAAAACAATAATTGCAGTAAAAACCAAAACATACCAATTTAATTGAGTTATTTTGTGAACGAAATACATAATTGGCCAAAATTAAAATATTAAATACGTTACATTCAACATCAACAAAAAAGTTTAAAAACAAACAATTTAAAAAAAAAAATTGTTCAAGTTTTTTTTAAACCGGGTGGTAGTGATTGTCCTGACGAAGAGACGGGTACGTCTCGAAACCGGTAGACATAAAAATCTCGGTGAGTGGTTATATACTAATATTTTTAACATTTTTGTTAAAAAAATAAATACTTAAGTACATTAATGATAATTTAAAAAAAAAACTATGGTTAAACGCGCGGTTAAGACCGAAACCCGATTTTTTTTTCGAAAAATTTAATAGGCATCGTAACGTCCAAACCATATTCATGCATTTTTCATCATATAACTAGGATGACAACTGTCCCAAGAAAAGGTTATTTAGTTGGCTAGACCGTGAACTTTGCCTCCCGAGAGCTTTAATTAAGCTTGCCTCTTTTACAAAACGATTTGTCGGGAGTACTCGTCTAAACTTCAGGACGAGGACCTGAATAGGGAGGATGCAGGGAATTTGAATGTCGACAGTTTTGTCTGAAGGCAGTTTATGGTATGGTCTCCAGATAGGGAATCAACTTAATTACAAGCTTTATTCAAAAAAATTATAAATATGCTCTAAAAACGTAAGAAAATAAAGATAATTGATTTTAAAAAAACTATCAAACTGATCTTGAAACTAATGATTCAGTTGCTAGGTGAAACAATTCTCACAAAAATATATCAATTGAGTTTTATCAAATATTATGATAATAATAAATTATGGAATTCTATGAACTAAATATAAATTCGATAAAAAAGAGTAAATATTAAATCTCCTAAAGTTAATCCCCGATAGCTTGGAAATTTCGACACAATGTTGCATTTGAACATACGATTTTTTTTTGTATTGTATGTATTTAAAAATTAATATCCGTTATAAGTGACAGTGTGCTTCTTAACACTGCTGTCACTTTTGATGTTTTAATGGCATTGGCATTTTTTTAAATCGTTTTCATTGCTTGAGAAATAAAGCATGTGAAATAAAATTAATAAGAATTGTTTTCTAATTTATTTCTTTTTTATAAAACCCGACTGAGCCACAGCTACGTGTAACCGAGTAAAGCTAGTAAATTAATAACATAAAGGGCCCTTGAGGTAGTATTTTTTGAAAATAGCGCTTTATAATTTATCCAAATTTATTATGATTAATATAAAATTGTATCTTACCCCTACGCGAAGCAGACTACAAGAGCTTGTATATTTTAGACACTGCAGATATATATAACGTCTCTCATTTTGATTTCAAATAAAATAAGCATATTATTTTAGAATTTACTGTTATGAAATTGGTAGACATTAGAAATGTGTATTTAAAAAATATATATATATATATCAATGATTTACCCGTATAGTAACTATTTAAAAAGTTACTACTTAGTACTCGTCTGAACACTTTCTCTGTTGATATGGAAAAGTTTTATCTGTTCACAATATTACGAGTATAATAAGTTCCATTCAAATATACAGGTACCATTATGATTGTTTAAAAATGGTTCATATAACTTCATAAATTATGATGGAACCAATATTATATTACTTTTATTTTATTTTTTTTTTACAAATATGTCAGTAATATTAGTATATAACTACTCAACGAAATATTTATTTCGAAATAGTTACGACCAGTTTCGAAACGTACCCGTCTTTACGTCAGGACAAACACTACAACAGCATGCAATCAATACTATACGTCTCCACCATAGCACACTTACAACTACACAAAATGTTGATCCCATGCGATTTTGGTCGACTCGAGGACCAATATACACATAAGCACAAAATAATGGATAAAATAGGTTACTTGGATAACACATTTGATAAAGATTAAATCATTCGGTCATGTCATACGTGATTTCACGACTCGTGATAGACAAATTACTAATCAAATTATCGTATCAAAAGTATTGTAAAATGTGCCTACAAATCGGAAAAACATAATGAGATCACATTATTGCAAATTTGAAATTTTGAATATGTGTACAATTAAAAGTAAATAAATAAAATAAAATATCATGGCGTGATTCCAATTAAACCAGAAGGATTTTTAATAATCTTTTACTCGCGAGTTTGAACAACCAAGTTCATTGTAAATACAATATATAGAAAAACGAACTACAATGCAACGCATGTTAATATTTTTCTTTGTTCTATATGTTTTTTTTGTTTCCTGGACTAACTTTTCTGTGGCTTGCTAAAAAAACTGGTTATACCCAGACTAGTTTTAATCATCAATAATAATAATTGTAGTACCCACCAATATATGTATGAAGAGATCAAGGACGTCTGCTTTGAGAAATTGTTATGAAAAAATCTTCAAGGGGTCGGGGACACTATTAATCGAATAATAACGCGAACCGTTTTATGGGCGTAATCAATTTTACAGTTTGAATTAGATTAACATTTTTTATAGATTTAAATCACTTATATCGAATGAAAAGGGAGATAAATGTTGCAGATATAATTGAAACAGCAAACTAGAAATATTTATATATTATTTTGAGAAATAAAAAAACTTTGTTTTTTGATCCACTCACATTTTTATTAACAACCAACTAGTTTCGGCAACAACCTGTTGCCCTCTTCAGGGTTTACATAATTTATGACTAAACAAATATACAAAAAAGAAACAGTATACAAGTTATTGGGTTTCGATAAGGATAGGGGTGGGGTAATGGTGTTTTAAGGTGGGGTAAGAGGAAGGAATGGGATAACTGTGTTTAGGTTAGGTTTGATTTTATGGGAAAAATATTAAAATATTTAAGTGTTAATAAAAATGTGAGTGGATCAAAAAGCAAACTCCTTTTTATTTCTCAAAATAATAAACCAATACGATCCACAAAGTTAATGCTTTCAATATTCAAAACATAGAAATATTTAGTTTCAGTAAGTAAGAGTTGATAAGGTTCAATAAATTATAAACTACGCATGCGTTATTCCAAACAAGGATCCCTCTAGAAAAAATGTTTAATTTTTCTGCAAGATCAAGCTTTATACATTAACCCAATAAGTTGTAAAAGACATGTAATCATACGTACATATAATGATCTAAAGAATTTTGATAAATTTATATCTAGGCACCAGGATTTAAAAAACTGAATCTGAATTTTACCTAAATGCTTCTTGGAATTAATTCACGTTTCTCCTAAATCTTCAGAAAAATCGAATAAAGTCTTATTTCCTTAAAGTAATTAAAATTATTTTTCCGGGAATTGATTAGACTACCAATAAATTATACAATGGATTTTATTGTTATTATCTTAATGCACAAAAAATACACGGCGAAATTGATTTATTTATTTATTTAAAATTCTTATACAGAAAATAAATATGTATATTGGCGGGTTTATTGCTAAAAATCGATATTTTCGAATCAAAAACATACTAGTGATATTGGTCAAAACGTTTGATACTTTATAAAGCTGTTTGCAATCAGAGGGTAAATAGTGCTTGAACATTAAAAAAAAACATAAATAACCACTTTACATTTTAATAAATATTTATTAAAATAACAAAATGATGGTAATAAGCAAAAAAAGGAAAAGGGGAATTTTGAAATATACAAGTAAATACCTACTATCTACGTTTCACATCATACGTGGTTCCAATATCTAAGCATTAAACTACCATCACTAACGTGTTTAAGAAACACAATAGAATTGTAGCGTTATAATTCACTTGTTTGGTTTCGGAAGACGCGTACTGTAACATACTCCGAAATGTCGATAAGTGTCCGCTATCGTGACATGTAATGTAACGGTCGGTCAGCCAATTACAGACTGCTGTGAAAATGTGACATTAATGACGTACATCATAAAGTGTCATCTGAAGTCCCAAATCCATCCAAAATTGTCTCATACAAATATATCTTAGATTATCTTCATCTATTTGTTAGCATAAATTTATGATAACAACATTTTGAGTGTGTCCAAATACTTGTTCACAAAACTGTATTTGAGTCTCACAAAAGAGTCTTTGCTTAATAAAAACCGTCCCTATTCCAGCATAGATGGCTGTTGTGAACTCACATGTACTATGTCACGAGTTTAATCAATATATCTAGGAGTTCCAAAAATTGAGTATTGTTGTTGTCAATCATGGGTAGAATTGGTGAATGTAACAAGTATGTATAGTGATCACTTAACCAAGCCCATGATGGTCGTAAACCCTGTAAATATCCAAACTTCCATATTCTTCTTCATCTATGTAGTTAAGATGTCAAAAATGTACATATATGTATGTTTATTTTGTTTTTAGTAATATCCAATATCTAACTTTTCCATTAACTTAAAAAATTCTGATAAATAATGCGAAAATAATCGAATACATAAATTCTATTGGATTTATTTCTAATTTTCATATTCGTACAATAATAAAAAAAAAGCAAAAAGTTTCTTTCTTCGCTTATCTAAGGGTAACTGTGCAGTCCCACAGCAATTGGATTAATACTGCGTTTTTTTATCTAATCTTTTAATTTTACATATGTGTATATTGCTGTTTTAGTTTATTAGTTATCGTGGCACTTTGACGTGACTCTGTCGACTAACTAAAAGATTTTTTACTCAATGATCATGTACATAAAAAAAAACATTGGATATTCTGACTAGTTTCAACAATTAGTTACCACAGAGTGGCACTGAGTGGCAATGAATAAATATGACAATAACCGTGAAAGCCGCCAGTCACGCCCTATTTAACCATTTCCACGCGGTGTCATTACTGTCATGCAAAAACATAAGGTCATCGTCCGATTATATTAGGATTTTTTTGTTAATAATTGTGATATTTATTAGAATACCTACTAGGATATTTTTATATGTGTTTTTTAAAAATAATATTCCTGATTGTTCTTTCGTGCACACAATAAGTAAATGTAATTTTTAAATCGAATTTTCCTCTACAATAGAGAATTATTTCGGTCATTTGTCTGCTGTGCGTGAGATTTTAAATATTCTTTTATATATTTACTCGCATACTATAAATATTATATCAGGTTAGCAATTGAATTCCATTAACAATATACATACAAAATTAATTCATTTTTAATTTACATTTCACTTGATACCACTATTTTTCTAAAATCTATTTTGACACGTGTTCCGATACAATCCACACCATTTTCAAATACTGTTTGCAATAAAAATGTTGCAAAACACATCGAAATAGTGTCACAATAGATCTAAAATAAAAGTAATACTAAGCAAGTAAAATATTAATTAAAATAGATAGATATTACCACAAAGTGACTGTCAAATTAATTAATAAAATGAATCATTTATACGACAAAAGTATCACCCCTTACGGTAATACTTAACGAAAATGGCGTAATTTTTAATTTTGGAAACTATTTTTACTATAAAATAATATTCCCAGGCATTAACTATTTGTTTTTATTAATCCTTAATTAAAATTAAAACAATAATTTGTTAATTAATTCACCCTTGCCACAGCAGTGACGAGGTTAAAATACATAGAGGCATCTTAAAAAAAAACTGCTGGATTTTGTACACCTGGCCACCAAAAAAAGCGGTGGGCCGCTACCCAGTCTCGGTTGCATTGTACTGTATTATTTATTTATCGTATCTCGATTATCCTGTCTTCTTTATTACACCAGTAACGAAGATGAAACACTTTGCATTCGGCCACCCAAAGAATTATTGCTTTTGACACTAGAAATCTCTTTGATAAACCGGCTTGATGGATAGGAACACGGGTGATGCTGTGGTCCATCGCCGGTTGTAACCAAAATATTATTAATCAGAACCAGTTGAGTGCTCGCAGGTGAATAATTATTATTCATTGGCGATTGATGATTGAGTTTTTTTTTTTATAAAAATGATCCTATAAGATCTGGTGAGGTTGCTGAGGATATCTGGTTACACGCTATTTTTTTAAAGAATGAAACTTTCTGATAATTGTACATACCACACTTCAATTATTACAAATGAATTCATCTACTGAGTTATTTAAATGCCCTATATGTCATGCATGGTATGAGGTTTTTCATTATTATTTTTTATATCTTAAAATATGGACCATATGTGCCGCTTATCTTGTAATATTCAGTGATTTCAAAACAATGAATAATATCATTTTACATGCTTCTTTTTTAAGGGTGTAACATTCTGAAAATTGTATTAGATTTTTGTACATACCACACTTCTATTATTAGGAATGAATTCACCTACTGGGTTCTTTAAATGCCTTATACATATAACACATCTTGCATGGTATGATGACAAAAAAGCTTTTATTATATTTATTAAGATATGGACCATATGTGCCACTTATCTTTTAATATTCAATGATTTCAAAACAGTGAATAATTTAATTTTTATCATAAATGAAAGCACGAATTTCCATGCGACACGTCAAACTGGCACAATTTAATTGCCGTGTCAATTAATTAATTAATATTTAATTCCTAACGAAAGAAAATCGCGCCTCTCGTACGGACAAATAAATCCCATTAATAACGCTTCATTCACAAAACAGGTTTCAACTAAACGACAGACTGGCCGTTCAATAAATTCAATTGGACAAGTTCCTGATATTCCTAGTAAGCCATCCGAGAGAGATAAATGATCCCGCGCGTTTTTTGGTTCCTCCTCTCGAAAGCGCAGCACGTGCACTTTTTGATATACATACATACATCCGAAACCATACGTTAACCCATCGGCATACCAGCCGATGGGTTGAGGTATGGTAACATCTTTGACTGTATAAGAATATTTTATATTCGCATATCGGTCGCGGTTATGTCTGTGGGTATTTCATATTATAAAGATACTTTCGTATGATATCTACAATGATTTGTTAAAAATTGGAAAAATCACTTCACTTTAATGATGTAAAGAAAACTTTTGGTAAGTTACTTTTAATTACTTTTTTTTATACCAATATTTTATTATTTTTTAACAAGTTAATTTACGGCACTTGACCAAATATGTCCCTGCAAGGATGGAATTATCCTTTTTTAAATATCTAATGTTTTTCTAATGTTATAAATATGTAATGTTTTACTTAATTGAATTATTTTTTCAAGTTTTCTTGTCAATTTATCACATTTCTAATCCAGACATTTTATGAAATATGTGATTAATAGTTATATGTACCATATTTATTGGTAAAACAGCAATAGTTTTAATTTCATGATACGGTTTAATTTTATAACTCGGTTGAATTTGAACGCCTTTGACGCTTCAAAAGTGTCATACATGAGCGTTATGATTTGTTGGACTGATTTATACCACAAAAATCTTTCTTTGTATACAAAGATTATTTCTGTTTTCTCTCGTTTTATCATGTGCAAAATCATTGTCATTGTTTGACAAACCATGTCACCTCCCCTCCGGGCGGGGCAACTTTTTTACTTTAGGGATACATTTAATTAGAATATGTATTTTTGTACATATTAAAATAAAATAAAAACTGATATGCGCATGGGTTAACAAACACACAAAGAACAGGCAACCTGACCGCCAGGTGGGCCAGGCTTTTCGATCAAAGATACATGAAGGCTCTCTCAAAAAGAGTTACCTCGGGGGTTCGGGAAGCAATGCATCATGGAGCTTCACGGGGGACGGGGATAATCTCAGGCTCCGCGATTCGGGGAAGTTGTCCCGAAAGGCCTCGCCATTTCCATTCCAGTTTTGGTCTTTCTTTTCTGCGAAATCGTGAACGCCAAATTGGGTACCGTTAGGACCTCCCGCCCTTTATCTGCGGACCGGTTGCGCGTCTTTTGCACAAGTCACGTGCGCTCACTACGGAAATTTTTTCTATGATCCAGTAAATGTATATAATTTCGATTAAAAAAAACTCGTATTTTGAACTCATCGAAAGAAGAAGAATGAAGGTATTAATATGAGACCGTTAGTTTAGAGCTATTTGCTTACCGTAAGGATTTAACATTAGGGCAGTAAAGACCCAACGGTAAAGTTTTGATGATACCGCACTTGTGTTTTCATTAAAACTTGTTTGTCTAGATATGCTCTCGGTTCTTAGAAACATTATTCGAAAGATACGTATTATGTACCTCCATGTTGCTCGCGCGTTTACACACTTATAATGTGGGCAAAGCTACGCTATTATATTATGTGACCCATATAAATAATATTTGATACTTCGCCATCGCTGTCGGGATCGACCAGACGCTAGGTTAGTTTGACCGGATCGCTGCGTAGTTTCCTCTAAGATTTGGTCGACAATGGAAAAGTATGCAAGTGAACGTGTATGTCGAGTAAACCAGTAACGATGCCCATTATGAGTGAATATTGCGGGTAGGCCATTAAACTTTATAGCCATGGGAACTCACGCCCAGTACAGGAGACCATTGCACAATCTCCCGACACTCACCGCAAGACAGAAAAAAAACACAATTTATTCAAGACCTCTCAAGTCGGGTTTCATCTTTTAGTACACAACAATAAACCTACTTAATATGAAGATGGGGAAAAGTGTGTATGAAATCGTTCACTATCTATTATTTATTGGTCTTTGTCAATTTGAACCTGGTCTTCCTAAACTGTGCTAAAATATTTGGTATTCTTACCAATACTTTCATAAATCTCAATCGCGGTTTCTAACATTCTAAGCATTTTTTTATCATATAGCAATTCAGAATGAAATATTTTAATCGGAATTATTGGTTTAAAAACTTCATAATACTGACATATGTATAATGTATGACAATTATAGATTAGGAAAACTTTTTTTTGTGATAGGTTGTCCACATAACAGATTTGGAGGCTGCAACAAAAAATCTCAGTGATATAGTGCCTTTAAACCAAATCGCACCAAACGATGCATTGGCTGGTCGAATTGGGAAACGTCAAATGAGTAACAGGCTGTGAAAATATTGATCTAAGTACTTTTTTTAAATTTCTAATAAAAGTTTTACTAGTAAATATTAAATTTAGAGTTGGGTCCTTAGGACGTTGAAGGTTGAAGATAGGGTAGGAGGTTTTTTATTTTTATTTATTATTTTTTTTTTGTTTATTTCTTATCAGTGGGAACACAGATAATATGGGAAGGCTTTAGTCATTGCTTATTATTAATTATGGGTTTATTAGTCAACTCTAAAATTTAGAATCAGTTTCACATACGGTGTTTGAAAATGATGCGAAATGCATCGAAATACGTATCGTAATATATTTTAAGAAATAGTGGTATTTACTAAGTAAAACTCAATTTAAATAATTAGATTATACCACAATGTGACTGCCGCATCATTAAATGAAATCACTTTGTTAATGGTTGAAAATAGATAATATTACGAAAGTTTGACAATCCAGAATTTTAATAAAGAAATAATAAAACAAAATATTGTGTTGCCATTTCGCTATAACAATTATTATTAATTTTAATTGTATTGCTTTCAACAATAGACCCTTTAACCTTTTATTGTAGGGAAACAACGATAAATATGTATTTTAAATACACATTAGTATTATAATGTGCGTACATTGTTACAATAAAATTAGTGTGGGAACCATTTCCTTTACCGTTGTTTCATCAAAAACTAGTTATACATCTCGCGACCCCTCCTTCCGTTTATATTTACCATTACAACAAGCGATCATAAACCATTTGTTTTTAATAAACAACGGATTACCTGTAATAAGCGCCGATCGGGTGGACCGTATGACCGCTCACCGCTTACCGCTCGCCGCTTACCGCTTACCGCTTACATAACAGCAAAACAAGTTACGTCCGCTAGTACGGTCTAGGTCACGGACTTATGTAAAGTTCACATTATTACCTTTCGTAACTTACTGTGACTCATGGAACATGACATGCAATAGGTTAAATCGGTGTTCCGGCGCTCGCAGAGTATGACTATTTATCATTTTGATATTGGTCCAAAGATACTTATAACGGTCTAGAGATCTTGATGGACCTGTGCGCCGATTCATTTTATTTTTAAAAATATATTAAAATATTTATGATAAATTTAATACTTTTTATTAAAAAAAGGAGTAAGTAATATCAATCGATTTCCGGGACATCATAAGATACACTTAGGGCCTGTCCCCTACCTACTAATTTTACCGTCCGGCACGTCAGTTAGCGTTTTAAAACGACGATTGGCTTGGATTGGCTTTTGCTTTTGTCCGTCTTTCTTTCTTGAACGGTGCATGAACACGTTGCGCGTAAATTCGATCACGCTAAACTGTCGTAGTCGTTTTCATTTTTCAAAACCGGAAAGCCGGACGTTTAAATCCCGTGTAGTGGACAAACGCCCTTACAAGTACTTCATTCATAAATCAGGGATATTTTTTAATGAATTGAATATTTAAAGCATGTTTTTACGATTTTTCAAATGATGTTTTTTTTAAGGGATTTTATCTGTAATTAAAATATAACTTTGTTTTAAAATCACTATAAATATTTTATTATAACTTAATTATAATGTCTACCGGTTTCGAAGCTAACCGCTTATTTATCAAGACTTTATTAATACTAAAACACTATCTACTTAACAATATTCAAAATTAAAGGATTTTATCTAATTCAACTTAATAAATGGTAATGAAATATTAATACGCTTTACAAAAAGTTACAGGCGTTTTTTACTATGCAGTCCCAGTTAAATCACCTTGTTTATTTTAAAACACCTGCGATACTGTCTAAAAAGCACTTTGTAGACCTAAAAAAATATTTTACATTATTTTTGACATCTTAAAATAGATGAAGAGGAATATGGAAGTCTGGGCACTTACAGAGCTTACGTCCGTCATAGGCTAGTTTAAGTGATCACTTTACACACGTATTATATTAATCTACCCATGATTAACAACTACACTACTCACATTCTTGAAACTCCTAGATATATCAATCCAACTCGTAACACAGTATGCGCGAGTTCACTAGAGACATCTATGTTGGGATGAAGAAAGTCAAAATACGTCAAAAATAATTTAAAAAATAACTTCTAATTAGAGATAATCCAGATTTGTGAACAAGTCTTTGGACACACTCAAAATGTTGCATACAAAAATATACTGTTAAAATATCCTTTAATTATTTCATTGTCAACCTCTTCGATGCAGCTAACTACTAGCTTTAATTGTTAACGTCTTTACAAAAATGGCGCCATATAAATTATCCAAAACTATTCTTTTTTTATGCAGTACGCACACAATGACTTTGATATTTTTGATGTTTCTTTTATTTCCAACGCGCTAATTACGATGAATACATTTCACCCAAATCTAGATCGGCTGTCATCAATGCTCCCTGCACATTAGCAGACCGTGTAACACAAAGATTATCTGTATTATTTTACCGCAAACACTTTGTCTGCTTTTATCGGAGCGTAACCGAAACACGTTTTTCCGTGTTTGTTTTTACATCTTTATTTATCGTATGCAAAACGATTTTTCGGTGAACCCTAGAATATTTTTGTAGAAACCCGTTGATTTTTTAAATATTTGTTATGTCAAAACGTGTATATGTGTAACTAACTAACTAACTAACTAACCATCACGCCGTTTCCCCGTAGGCAGAGAGAATAGAACGCCATACCACCCTGTCTTATCAAACATTATTCGCCTCTTCCATATTCATACACCCGCCGATTATTTCGACTCCTGACCCAGCCACTTTCAAGTATTTGACATACCTATATGTGTATATTTTATGAAATATTTGTCTTTCGTTAGATATAATCAGATTGGTTACACATTACTATTTATATTACCCTCAGACGAATGTGCCGCAAAACGATGTATGATACATATTCGAATGGTGAAATAAGGAAAGAATGCAAAGCTGAGATAAGCATGATCGACAAAATTAAGAAAAGTGTGTTAGGATGGTTTAGATATGTGGAACGAATGAGTGAGGTAAAACAAATTTATGAACCGAATGTAGTTGGGAAAAACGAGCAGAAGAAGACAGAGAAAAACTTGATAAAAAAGGCATGAACATTTAGTCGTTAAAAAAAAAACAACACTCAAGTAGTAAAAAATAAGTGTTTCATTTATATAATTGAAATATAACTTTTAATTTTTTTTTTCTTTGTAACTTTGTTTTAAAATCACTATAAATATTTTATTATAACTTAATTATGATGTGTACCGGTTTCCAAGCTAACCTATTTTTTGGCAAGACTGATTAATACTAAAACACTATCTACGTAATAAAATTTAAAATATTTTGGCAGCTAGGCAAAAAAGCTTGGGTAGATCTCAAGTGGCTTTATTTTTTGTGTTGATCAGCAGTCACAGACAAAAGGGATCAGAGATGTTAAGTGATTGGCAACATATTTAATAATGGACTTTTAGAATAATCGTTTACTTGTGTATTTATTAGTTGTAAATTATTATTAATTGTTTTTTTTTTAATTTCTAATATTTCTAAGTAGTCTTATTTAAGTTTTCTGTTACAAAGGTATTTCTTCTAATAAAAAATAAATAAATATAAAAAAAAAAAATTATAATTTCGCTACATACTACGTAAAGCACGGCGATAAGCCACTAGTTAAAGGTTAATATTATAAGTTACATTTAACCTGTTGAAAATACTTAGAAAGTTATATGGCATTGCTGCCAGATTGTTATTAACTTGTGCATGGGACACGAACCTTGACCCCCGCACAGGGCGTTGCCCGGACAGGGAATGACCCGAATAATATGCATGCATGTATAAATATACATCTTTGATTCAACATATATATAAAGGTAAAATATTCTACTCTCAAGGTATAAACCAGTGGTTCCCAAAGTTATTCACACGGAACCCCGGGGGTCCTTGTCACAGCTGAGGAGGTCTGGGTCAAATTAAAATAATTTTTGTGGTGCGTGACCATGTCGAAGTATCTGTGAAAGACTTTAAATAATGTTAAATTATCATAACCCATTTTTATTTTTGTGAAATAGCAATAAAAAATAATTTTTCTCTTTTTCATCCTCAGTAAAACATAAATAGGTACATGTAATACATTAGTTTGAAAATGCCATCATATCAAGGCGAAACAATTGTCACTTATGTGATTTTTTATAATAAAATACAATTTAGTTGACTCAGTAATATTGAAATCAAATCAGTGTTTAATTTTAATATTTGATACACAAATTCAAATGAAATTCTACAAATCAAACTATTAATCTATAAATACTTTTAATACAAATGAATTAACAGGGTGATACATTTAATATAATGAAAACTAAAAATATAATAAGTGCCTTTATGGCAAAACTTTTTCATTACAAATAAAACTTGAGGATGAGAATATGCTCTTAGTTTTCAAATCTTTCAAATTGAGAAAAACAAGATAAAGATTTGGGTATAGTAAGTTTAGGACTACTGGTATAAAGCAGTAACTCCTTAACTTGTACCTACTGCTTACGTAGATAAGTACTAACTATGATTAAGTAGGTACCTATTACGGTACTATGTCTAATAGATTATCTTTTGAATTTAATGATAATCCTTACTTAGAATATTATTTCGTAAAATTTAGGTAGAGAACTTAACCAATTAATTATATTTTATTCATTTTCTTGGAATCAGTCAATTCAAATATGATTGAAAATATTTTTAGAATATTTTGTACATATGTTAACATACCGATTACCCATCCATAAGTCATATTTTTATGTATTTATTTTTAATTTATTTATTGGAAAACCGACAGAATATTTACAAAAATAACATAAAATGTAAAAAAATAATTTCCAATTATGGGTTTTCGCTTAAGTAATCTAAAAATAAAAATAAACTGTCATGTACATAAAAGTATAACTTTATAATAAACATACATTAAATGTTTTTTTTTCGTCCGCCTCCGTAGTGTGATGGTCAGCACGCTCGGCTACCGTTCTGGAGGTCCCGGGTTCGATTCCCAAGGGGGGCCAAATAAATATAAGTGATTTTTACACTGTAATATTTATTCAATATTACCCTGGACTGGTACCTGAAGCGGAGGGCTGATCACCTATCCTTCATGTGTAAAAACGATCAAGATAACACTGCATTTATATGAAGCAGTGCCCTATGCACCATCGGGGTGCGGATAAGGGTTTTAAAATATTAATTTAATAAATACAATAAACTTACAACAAATGTTTTTATCAAATAATATAAATTTTCTTTATCAAATAGTCAAATAGACATCAACAATATTTCTCTTAAACGTACCAAAAGAAACATTATTAATGTCTATTACATTGCACATATCGCAGGCTCGATTTGAAAATTAATTTTGGTAGGACTTGGTGTGCATTTTGGGGATTTTAAATAAAGTTTTGTTTCATGTTTGTGCTACCGGGACTCTAAAATTGATGAGTTATAAAAACTCTGGGCAATCTACATAATTATTTAAAATTCACTCACCCAACATATAAATCTATTACTATTATTTTTTACTGTTGGCTACATCACACCTGCCACTGGAATGGTCTATTGAAGCATATGTAGTTACAGACTTCCGGGAGATGCTGATGAAGAGCTCCAACCTCATCATTAAACTGCTTGTGTAGCACAGATGGTTATAAGACACGTGGCAACATTAAAACCTAGTATTGAGATTACATCTACCGGCGACCTTACTCATTTTAAATTTTTATATGATACTTATATATATTTTTTTAAATTCATTAATTAACCTTTTTATTTTATTATTTAATTAATAATATCATTTTACTGTTAACAAAATATAGGCAAATGTACAATGTCTTAATTATACTAGAATGAATATTTATTGATATTATTATTACAGTTACTTTTTATTATTATTAAATTTTAAACTTTTTTGAGTTATTTAATTCCACCGGTACTAATTAATATTTTTCCTAAGTTCGCTTATATTTTATTCCAACCGCTATGTGGTTATTCACTGTTATGTTATGTTTTATTCACTGGTGCATAGGGCACTGCATCGTATAATAGTAGTGTTATCATGATCGTTAAATACGTGAAAGAAAGATGTTAAGCCTTGCGTTTCAGATACCAGCCCAACATAATATTGAATTAATATTTGAGAGAATAATCTTTATACGTGATAAATCGCTTGAAGGAACTGAACCATATATTATGATATAATGAGGCCATTTATGCGTACAATATATTATATTCTTTAAATTTATTATTATTTATTATTTCACAAATAATCGTACTATTTTTGCCATTGAACAGTCTTTGATTTAATTAATTAAACACACTATATATCCTCAAATATGAACCGTTATACCAATAAAATTCATAATAATATTCATAGAACAGCCGTTTTGCCCTTCGCCCTTTGCCCTCGGATTAATTTTGATCGCTGTTGTTATATTACATTACATATGCCAATATTAACGTTTACAGTTCATCACCTTTGTCTCATAATATATGTGATGTAAGCAAAGTAACCCATATGAAAATGTTATAAAATGTGTCGTATTAAATGTCACATATCGTTCAATCCTTTCAACAACGTCATATATAGAAAAACTTGATTTTTCAGAAGATCGTTTTTTAAGTTTTAAAATATAATACAATGTATTAAAAGTAAACATTAAACCACTTATTGAACTTATTACTGTGCAATAGATCTTTTTAGGAAAAACCTCTTTTTTCCATTTGAAAAATATTTAGTATATTTTAAAAAATAATTAAACACTACCTTTTCTTCAAAATGCAAAAACAACACTTTCTGCCCTGTAGCGGGTAAATATTAAGTTAAAAATATGCAGCTTTTGCTGGTATAAAGTAAATATTCTGGGCATTCCGAAAACACGCACAACTAAAAATTGACGGTATTTGATATATGACGTTGTTGAAAGGAGTGAGCGACATGTCACTTATAGTAAATATGTTGAATAACAAACGCTTCAAAATAAAATAACCATTTCGAGGTCAGACGAATACAACGACTGATTTAATCAATTTTATTTTTATTTAGTTTCCTAGTTGATTGAAATCGATAATTTCAACTTATCGAATGTAATTCAGCTGTTTAAAAATAATAGTAAGTAAGATATTCAGTAACTCCACTATTACTAACATACGCTAAAAATAATTTAGGTCTACGTCGAAGGTGGTCAGTTAATAAATTTAAAATATGTTATAGGTGTCTCAACTTGAGATCATCTTGCATTAATTGTTTGTAAACGAAAGAATGTGGAAATCAAAAAGTAGTTTTTCAATACATTCCGTCGCAATTTTTTTTAATATACATATATCAAAACACAATGTTTAAACATATTATATTCTTATCATTCATATATCATATATTTTATCTTATATTTAATCGTCACCTTCTTCATCTCTTCAGTATTATGTATTTATCTGGTAGACGGAATTATTGTACGAACTTCGAACTTCTTCACATATTTATTTAAACAAAATCAAATACCTGTTGTAGAAAGCGGTGACTTTTTCACATAAAATCGCTATTCATGAATGTCAGACAACTTTTGTATTGTAAAAAGTCATAAAACATATTTTACTAGTTGTTACTTACATAAATAATTCAACTTATAACCTGAGGTAAATCTGCTACTTGAGGTAAAGTGCATAGGTAATTTCTTTGGCGGCGTCAGAGCTAAGACGACAAACAATAATTCCTAGGCGGAAGTCAGTAGAATGCTCTGCATAGCTACTTTACACCACAGGTCCGGTTTCAGATCAACACTTTATAGTAAACCAAAACACAAAAAATAGGCGAAACGCAAAAATCATTTAAATTATCATTTTTGTGGATCAGTACTGAACCTGGTGACCTTGTTACCGATGTTTTTCAAGAAGAAATATAGCTCTGGAAGTGTCCGCGATTACTGATGAATTATTCATTACCACACCTGGGTATATCCTGTTGGCTGACTAAATCAGTGAGATGATCATCACCTTTTAAAGAATTTAACATTCTTAGGTGTGCGTATACTGGAAAAACAATTATTTGTAAAGCTAAGAGATCTGAGTTCGCAAGTATATTGAATCATTTAAGTGTATTTAATAAAAACATTTTTTTAATTAATGGGGGTTCATCCCCATTAATTTTTATTTTTTTTAACATTGTTTTTAACATTGTTCACCAATTTTTATTTTATTTTTTTAAATGGGTCACAAATTTAATAAATATTATAGACAAAAGTTTATTTATTCCATCAGATACTGGATTTCCCCTTTAACGACGACAAACCATGATATACTCGTATAATATACATAAGTGAATTTTTAAAGAAAATTTAAAAATACAATAATGGATGTACGCAAAATCCTAACCGGAATATTTTAATTACTGGCAAACGCCTGAAAACGTGATATTTATTTTTTTATGCAGCTTATAATTTGACCAAAAGTAAATACTCAGACTTATATTTTTCTTCATCTATATTGAGATGTCAATGAAGGAAATAATAACTCCTTAGTGGAGAAACCCATATTAGTTTGGACACACTCAAAAAGTGAATTAATGAATGATTTGAAATATGAAACAGCTCGTATCCCCATTTAATTCTTCATTGTTCCAAGGAAACAACTCTGAAATTTAGACTTAGCTTCACATACGGTGATTAAAAATAATTAATGATTAAGAATGCATCGAAACATGTGGCTCGCTCCTTTTAACAACGTCATATATCAAAAATCGTAAATTTTCAGTTATGCATGTTTTCGGAATGCCCAGAAAATGTACTTTATCCCAGCAAAAGCAGCATATTTTGAACTTAATATTTACCCGCTATAGGGCAGAAAGTGTTGTTTTTGCATTTTGAAGAAAAGGTATTGTTGAATTATTTTTTTTCAATACACTTCATATTTTTCAAAAGGAGAAAAAACATTCAGGTTTTACCTAAAAAGATCTGTTGCACAGTAAAAAGTTCAATAAGTGGCTTTATATTTATTTTTAATGCATTCTTTTATATTTTTAAACTTTAAAAACGATCTCCTGAAAAATCAAGTTTTTTGATATATGACGTTGTTAAAAGGAGCGAGCGATGTGTCATACTAGATTTTATGAAATAGTATAGTACTTTCAAAGTGAAGTGTAAATTAATTTTTTTTTTATAAATTGTATTATACTTCGTAGATATTATAAATTCCCCAAAAACTATTCCACAAAAATACCCATAATCTGATGGAGAAATTCACGTGGGCGAAATTTGCAAATTAAACGGGTAATGAGGCGATTCCGGTGTTAGCTTATTTGTGTGAAGCGTGGTGATTTCGGTTAGTTCTCAGACCGGGCCTGCGGTGTTGTACCTGTCGGCTGGTGACTTCCAGCCCGAGTGCAGAGGAAACGCAATAACTAAAGGCCACAATGGGCGGCCGTGCAGGGGTCAACGCGCCGTACACTTGCGGTGGCCAACCAGTGACCCGAGATCGCGAACGGGAGACTATTTGAAGTTCATTATCATATTTGACATGCAGCAAGTATACTGAATGCAGTCGAAATGCTCTCAGAAGAATGTGCGACAAAACGATGTATGATAGATGTTCGAATAGTGAAATAAGGAAGGAATGCAAAGCTGAGATAAGCATTATCGATAGTATCACACCACTCTGTCCTTGCAAACATTCTTCGCATCTTCCACGTTCATGCATCTCCTCATACATACCCGCCGATTGTTTCGACTCCTAACCTGACCACTTTCAAGTATTAGGCATATTTGTTCGTGCCAAGTTTTTCTCGGTCTTCCTCTGCTCCTTTTTCCAATTACATTCACCTCATAAATTTGTTTTTCCGTTCTCTCCTCACTCATTCGTTCTACATGTCTAAACCATCTCAACACACCTTTCTTAATTTTATCGATAATGCTTGTCTCAGCTTTGCATTTCTTCCTTATTTCACTATTCGAACATCTATCATACATCGTTTTGTCGCACATTCTTTTGAGAAATCACATTTCGACTGCATTCAGTCTACTTTCATCCTTCTTTTGCCAACTCCATGTTTCACTTCTATGCATTAGGGTGGGAACCAGGACTCCGTTGAAAAATTCTTATATGCTAATATTACTAACATTTTAGTAAAGAAATGTGTATAAGTAAAAATATGTATTATTGTGAATCACGAGTTCAGCAGATCAATGTTTTTTGTTGGAGTCTAATAATCCTTTGACCCCTAAGAGGTTAGACCCTATCAAAATTAGACCCCTGTTACTCCATAATTCGTTTTAAACAATTTACTATCAATAATGCATATGTCATTCGCTTCTGCAATAAAATCGTTACGTTTGGCACAAATTAATGGTCATTTCATAAAGAAATTTTGTAATATAAAATTTATTGTTCGCTTTTTTAATATTTTAAAAAGACCTCATACAATAAGTTTCCCATCCCTGTCTTCTGTGATGATAATCGAGTCCGATCGAATACAATAGCCCTTGCAGATCTCCCCGCCAGACAGGGACAGCAACACTTACCTTTATTATTATTTTTTAACATATGCTCAAGGTGTCCTTCACTTTCCCGATGGGATGTAAAAAGAGTAACTCAAAACCTCCACGATCTCAGTTATATGGAACGAAAGTTTAATTACTTTAACCCCTTCAGTTCTGGTGTCCTAATGAAAATTGATATTGAATGTATTTTTTAAACGTTGAATCTCCGAATTATTTACATAGTAAAAAATGAAAAATTTTCGCTGAGATAAAATTTTTGAAATATGAAAAATGTGTGAGAAATATGAGAATGTTTTCAAATTTCAATTGATTTGCACTACTTATTCTTCTAGCACGTCAGATATAATACAACAATATCAAGAAATTAATATAATTAAAATATTTTTGTTTTTTTTTTATCAAGACTAATAAAGCGATTGGCTTCGAAACCGGTAAACATTAAAATTAAGTTACACTAAAATATTCATTATGATTTTACAACAAAGTTAAATTTTAATTATAAAATGGAAAATCCCAAAGTTAGTGCTTCAAATATAAATTATAATAAAATTATATTATGATATAATGATACATGAATAATAAAACAATTATAATAAACATAGTAATAAACATATTTATATTTTTCTTTTTTTCAATTAGACCAATCTTAGTTTTTGGTGGATACACAGAAAAAAATGACTTAGGAGGTTAATGGGATATTACCTCAAGGCCCGATCGGCTCCATGCGCAGACACCACGTCACAGCGCATGTTGTTAATGTAATACTTATTATTGTAAATTGTAATTGAAAAGAGTACGTTTCGGGATAGCGTGAGAGTTAACCGCAATTTCTTAGATTAATTCAAAAACGTGGATAAGTTAAATTGATCTTTTTTTAAGAATACAAAAACCACGAAACCGCGGCACCAATGAGAAAGGGCACTAAGCTATTAACAGTTAATATACAAATATGTACACAAATTGGGATTGTGGTTCACTTAAAATAATGTTAGATACACGCACGTAATAAATAAATCAATTGCACAGTAGATGTGTAAAAAATTCATATATTTGAAAAAAACATAAATTAAATAAATTTTCATTAACAAGTGTTGTTTTATGGATATCAACTACCTAATAAAGGTGTACTCTCAAATATACAATTCAGTATGCGACTGGCCGCACGAGAAACCACATGTGTTGTCGGGGCACAATTTATTTTTTAGAACAAATATTCTATTGGAAATTGATTTTTTTTGGATATACATTTATTGAAAAATATTTATTATTCAATTTATTTTTCAACACCATATATTTATTTCGAAGAAAAACATATTTTTTCAATACAAAAACGGTGTTTAAAAAAAACAATTACGTTAAATGTTACTTGGGTTTTATAGAAAATTATGTTGAGGGCTAGCGACATAGTAAATGAGTATTTTCAGAGGTATTTTTAATACTGATTACCTTTACCCGGCCATATGTTACTGTGATCTAGTATGGTTAAATAGAAATGAAACTTACAGAAAGCACATTATTTCTAATATTCCTCATTTCACAATGCCTTTGAAGTAATGAAAATATTAAAAATCTCTGAAATAACAATTGTTCCGAAAACAATAAAAACCTGCAGCATTAGTCAAGAAGCAAGCTGTCCGCCATGAGCAATGTAATAATATAAATAAGCTCAAGTTAGTTTTAAATTCAACAATTCCACCGACAAGACACATAACGCGGCTTGAAAAAATTTATATGAATTTATTATATTTATGTATATGTACGTATATATTTTAATAATTAAGGTACATACATATATATTATTGTTCTCTGTTGGTTTTCCAAATAAATAAATTATAAAAATTAAAAATAACGTACAATCAACTTTCTAGAATATTTCTTAAGGGGAAAAGTTCTATCAGAGCTTAATTTATAAATGATTTATATAGAATAAATGAATTTATGAATTTATTTATGAACTCTCATACACTCTTCTGTATAAACTTAATTTTTCATAGAAGAATTGTATTTATGTGAAAAAGAATTATGTCTGTATTTATGTTTTAATTTTAAATCAAACACAGATTTTTTGAGTCTACTAAGTTGTATTTTGTCCGCCTCTGTAGTGTAATGGTCAGCACGCTCGGCTACCGTTCTGGAGGTCCCGGGTTCGATTCCCAGGGGGGTCAAATAAATATAAGTGATTTTTTCACTGTAATATTTATTCAATATTACCCTGGACTGGTACCTGAAGCGGAGGGCTGATCACCTTTCCTTCGTGTGTAAACGATCAAGATAACACTGTGATCATATGAAGCAGTGCCCTATGCACCATTGGGGTGCGGATAAGGGTTTTATTATTATTAAGTTGTATTTTATTAACAAAATCACATAAAAAATTATATTGTGACAATTGTTTCGCCTTGTTAGGGCATTATCAAACGAATGTGAAGATCAAATTGTATAGCTACATAAGGACCATAGTCCATTTGATCTTCACATTAGTTTGATAATGCCCTAACAAGGCGAAACAATTGTCACAATATAATTTCTTATGTGTTTTTGTTAATAATATACAACTTAGTAGACTCAAAAAATCTGTGTTTTATTTAAAATTAATACATAAATTAAAATAGAGTTCTACAAACGCCAAATCAATAAATAATTATGTCTGTACCCTATCACAGTAATCGTATTCATTTGATAAGTATTTATTTTCCAGAAACATAACTTTTTAAAAGCGAATTTAATTTTACATGTAAAATTAGCAATTATGCATCTATTTTCGGTAAATCAAGGTAATATCGTACACTACAGTACATCCTAATAAAATAATAATAAATAAGCTTAAGTTAGTCGAATTATCAGGTCACAAATCAACACAAAGGCATCGAAGAATATTCTTATGTAATATTCAGTTACCCATTAATCTCATAAAATTATACAGGTTTGACAGACTGTATTTTGATATTAAAAACTTTCAATAAACGAGCTTTAAAAATAAGGTATAAAAATGCTGGAGATGAAACGAGTTGGTAATAGGCCAACGAAAATATCAGGACCTGTTTGAAGATGATTATGAATAGTTAGTTTGTGAATGGCAGCCCGGCCCACCCATTCAGAAGTGACTCCATTTTGAGCATCAAACTCGGAGAAACATCAAACACATCTCTTAAGGAGCCAGTCATAAAAATATGGAATCACTAAAATAACCGGGTTTGAGATTACTAAGATTAGGAAGAGTTCTTTACGGACGTATGGACACGTGGAGCGAATGGATAACGAAAGAATGACTAAGAAAATATATGTGGCGAATGTGAGCGGGAAAACAGAACGAGGATGACCGAAAAATACTTGGCATGATCAGATCAATCAGAACCAAAAATATGGTGGTGTCAAAAGTATACGTAATCGGAGGGCATGTATGACTAGATGTATGGATGTGAAGGAGGCGAGGAGTGTATGTTAGGACAGAAGAGATGAGAGAGTCTTTGACACTTTTCCTAACTTCTACTATATATGCGGACATGATCGTATTTTAAGTTCTTATTTCTGTCATAATACCAATATTTATTGGTCAGCCTCACTTTTTCCCTATTCCGATGTTATCCGTTAATTCACCTATCATGAAATTTGATTTACGGTAATCTTTGTAGATTTAAAGGTATAAGATTATATAGTGTGGATAAACTAGGTTGCAATGAACTTTAATGAAAAAATGTGGTGAAGTCTAGAAATCAAACAAGTTTTTTTTTATATTCGAATCCAAAGTGCCTGGTAAAAAAGAGTATTTGAAGAATAAAATGTAATTTCAATGGTAATTTAAGTATTACGCAATTCAACAATGCGTAGGTAGGTGAGAATCCAAGTAGCGGCCATTTTAAGATAAGATTGGATCTTATTTGCTAACCGGTTTCGTGGGAAAATACGGAAGCCATAGTGTCATGACCACCTCTTTTAATTAACACTTTTGTATGCTAAGCAGCTCCAACAACGCACATATAAAGCTCACAAACGTGTCCTAATCTCTGCTAGCTTACTTACTTAGTGTAAAAAGGGATAAAACGTTTCAATAACAGCAACTGATTTCTTACTGACTTTATTTTATATTTATTTCTCGGTGGACTACACATCTTCTCCTAGATCAAGCTAGTCAGAATTTTTATAAATATTTTTAAAGTATTCATAACGATATATTATACAAATAAAATTCCTTAATTTTGATCAAAATCAAGTACATGATTTTTTCAAATCCATAAAAAGTAAAAATATTAAAAATATCTCTACTTGATACAAAAGAGTCTCTGACCCCATCCGTACAATGGTGTATCGGGTACAACATTGAATAGATGCGGTATTAACTTGATCGTTAACTTATGAAAGCAAGGTTCACTTGGACCCATCTTAGACAAAGATTATATAAGTAACAGAATTCAAAGTTCAGGAAATTACGTAAACTGCTTTGGACATGTAACAATAGTCCTGATGAATAATATAAGTTTTTCTGAAAGCCCCAACCGGATTTATGTTTATATATTTAAAACAATTGTTTCTATGTTTGTTTGTTGGACTTAATATTTATTTATTTATGAATGCAAACATGTGCATACGAACGATCTTCGAATCATTTTTTACTGCAGTGGGCTGTATTAATCAAAAGGGCAAAGGAAATAAAATAACTTCCGCTATATACCTACCTATATATTGATGTAAATGGGTATGTAATATACCTGCAACCCATTACAATAACGACAATACAAGTAGCATTTAATTATGTTCAATAATGACTGATCTCCTTTTCCCATGCAGAAAATATTCAGGAAGTAAAGTATCGTATGAGGAATGAAAGCAATTTCAAGAAAGATAGCCCTAGGCTTCAGGATCAGATATCAGTAACACAATCTCGAAGTTGTGATCAGTTCACACAGTCGACCACTGCACACTGATCCTGAGAACTGGACTTAATAACAATAATAGCTCTGTAATAACTGTATATTTTATCTATTTTTAATATTACTACAAAATTATTCAATTTCTCATATAAATATACATGCTTTGTGTTGCTACGCGTTTCGTGTTTCTACCTTGTATTTACGAAGCCAAATAATGTTTGTGTAGAGCATTTGAACTGAACCCTACTGTCTTTTTTATCTCATTTCCCAGATAAGATGGTTTTGATTATGCAACACTCAGAACATATTAAATAATCTCACTTTAAATATTTAGTTGTATTGTATTAGCACGTATATTTACCCGGAGCCCATGAATGTTAGTTTAAGGCAGTTGAAATTCACTTTTCTGTTATAATTTATATGTAATAAGTTAGCAATGGTGCATAGGGTACTGCTTCATATGAACACAGTGTTATCTTGATCGTTTACACACGAAGGAAAGGTGATCAGCCCTCCGCTTCAGGTACCAGTCCAGGGTAATATTGAATAAATATGACAGTGAAAAAATCACTTATATTTATTTTACCCCCCTTGGGAATCGAACCCGGGACCTCCAGAACGGTAGCCGAGCGTGCTGACCATTACACTACGGAGGCGGACAGAATATATATTTAGTTATAATTATATATTTAGTTGTGTTGTATTAGCACGTATTTACCCGGAACTAATGAATGTTTGTTTAAACCAGTTGAAATGCACTTTTCTGTTATAATTTATATGTAATAAGTTATCTCTTGTACATACGTTTATTTTACCTTGTACGGGTATATATAGCCGAAGTATAGTAGAGTAGAGTGGCTGAACTGCACTGCTTTACTTTTTTTCCATACCATATGTCTTTGAAAACACTGTAGTAAATATATTAAAATATATTATTTGTAATTTATCTTGTATTTATAAGCAGGGTACAAAGACTACAGAAAATAAAATAATAAAACGTGTATTTGTTCTAAAATATTATATTCCTTTATTAACCATAGTAATTAGTATTCTTCGTAATCTTGTTATCGTACCACTCTACGCTGAAGGTTGGCAATCATTCTATGGTTGTCTGCAGACATTTTACTCACTGACTACTACAGTGAAATATATCTCTCAAAACTAGGATATGGATCTTCTTCCTATGTGTAGTGGTCAGCAAGCTCAGCTACCATTCTGGAGGTCCGGGGTTTGATTTCCAGGGGGGGTCAAATAATTATAAGTCATTTTTCCACGATAATATTTATTCAATATTACCCTGGACTCGTACCTGAAGCAGAGGGCTGATTACCTTTCCTTCATGTATCAACGATCAAGATAAAACTGCCTTTATATGATGCAGTGCCTTATATATTATAAGGTTTTGAAGAAGAAGACTGCTTCTTTTCATGACTTTCAGTTCTTTTAGCTTGTACTTAAAGCAATTTTGATTACGTCAACTTCAAATGGAAATCAATCCCTTAAAAATAATTAAAAACTTGATTGCATATTCAATTTTGTTTGTGGAGTAATTAACAAAACAAATATAAGAAAAGTTTGATAGAAAATAAAGGAAAAATAAGGCAGTAATGAAGGTTACATTACAACACCTAAATGAATTCAAACAACGGTTTTCTTTAAATTTCTGCTAACTATCGCATCTGCGAGAACTAAGTAATATAACTATGAAAACTAACTAACATAAATTCGACAACTTACTAGAACAAGAACGATTGTGTGAAGCCTAGGTGACCAGTCTTGTATTCCGGATTCTTAGACATGGAACTGGACAATATGAGATGGAACACAGAAGTCTGATAGGTACACTATCTATTACATGCACTCGAGCAACAACTAAATATTTAAAAATGATTGTATTTTATCTTTTCTTGCAATCTTGAGTGCACAACTGATCGTGGCTAGGATTGCGGGGTACGTAATAGCTATTATTGTGTATTGTGTAAATAGCCAGATATGAAATTGCATTTAATGCAAGCAAAATATAATAGCTTGAATCGAACTGATGATATTATAATGCAAGTGCACTTTCACACTGGCGCAGCGGTCAAACGATATTAGAATCAACTGAGTATTGTGATGGATGATCATGGGAATTTGTGCACAATCACACGATACAAATAAAAATGGAAATATGTATGACGTAAGCCGATCGGGCTTAATGAATTTAGATCTATTTTCTAATTTGTTAATTTAGCGTGTAGCAAATTGCGAATGATAGATGTAAAATTAGCAAATTGCGTAAAATTTATAATTTTAAATTTAAAAATGTATTTAAATATTTAAAATTTATTTATCATGTAAAATTACGAATGATAAAACAACCAAATGAAGCAAAATCGGGGCAAAAAGATAATTCACATTTGCAAGTCTGGAAAGTCTGTATGCAGACCTACAATGACAATTTGTAACTGTGACATTTTTTTTTAATGTAAGGTTAATATATGAAAATATTATTTACTCAATTTATTAATCATCAATGATACAAAGCGAAGACTACATAATTTTTCATAGGTACAAATAAAATCTTTTTTGTTATATATTATATGTGGATGTCTCCAGAGGCTAGTGAATACAGAATTTTAAGCATCTCAGTGGCACTGGATATCTTAAGTGATCATTTGATGTGCCGTGTAACGTTCACCATTCTTCCCACTGAAAATATACACATGTTGACATTTCGTCCTTAGATTAAAAATCTTGTGATGTTTGACTATTGTGATGTTTGATTATTTATTTAGAAAGATTATTTTTAACCTACAAATGATTTAAAATAATCTCTTATCCTCAATTTTTCTTTAAAAATTTACAAATATTAATCATTGCATTAAATAAAATATTACACATTGAAAGTAAGCGTTTGTGCTTTTTTGAATGAGTCTTTAGTTCAACGATATTAGATGATGACGGTTACAGAATTTCGAAGTTTTAATTTTTTTTAAATATAAAACACCTTGAGCACCAGAATAACCGGTCTTTCTACATTATATTTCATTCATATGAAACTTAATATGAAAATATTGTTTTAAAAAAAGAGACTGAAATAAAAGATTATTCTTATATAATATGTACAATAATTATATTCGTATTGGAACCGAAGACTTGACGCCTTTCGTGGTTATTGAATATTTATTTTGTAAGTTTTTTTTATTGAAAATCATTTACAAATTCCCATCCATTCGAATGCTTAGAAAACTACACTTTATACGTGTTTTTCGAGATAAAGAGACCTTTTCCAAAAAAAAATAACAGGAATATTTCTTTGAATATGAATTTTATTGACTTAAAATGAGTACAGTGATTTGTTTATGAATTATAAAATTTATTTATATTTTAAAAGCTAACTATTTGTTTTATGTTTGGACTATAGATTCCTAAACTTATTTGACTCGACGCCCATTTACCAACGTCAATATTTTCCATCGCCTACCTTTGGAAAACAGTATCTCTATTTACGATAATAGTAAATGTTAAGCGGATTAATGTTGTTTTTATATATTGCTTAATACGAGTATATGTATGCAAGATGTGTATTTTTTATGGGAAGTTTGAAAATAAAATAATTTTCAAGTGAATTCACAAATATCTTAAATACTATAAATGAAAAAATGTATAAACTGATAAAAAATATCTTTGTATGATAACTATCTTTTGTGACTGTGGATTAATTATCAACATACCCATTAATACACCATTAAACGTATTATATGTACATATTTCACGTAAATATTTTTTTTTTTTTTTTTACATCTCACCAATAGATGTCTCTAGTGAAGTTCTAATGATTCAGGAACAAGGTTTCTAAATTGGTTCATATATATAGAACTTCCACGAATTTGAGTAGTGTGGTTGTCAATAATGGGTAGAATTGGTGAATGTTACACGAGTGTAAAGTGATCACTTAAACCAGCCTATGACGGTCGTAAGCCCCGTAAATGCCCAGACTTCCATATTCTTCTTCATCTTTGATGAGATGTCAAAAAATAATATGAAAATAACTCCTGTAATTGGAGATAATCCAGATTTTGTGAACAAGTATTTGGACACACTCAAAATGTTGTAAATAATATTTGCTTCATTTTTTTTTCAACTTTCTGTTATTATTCATTTGACATTTCACACCGCCCACCAAATTCTCCCAAAGCCAGTATTGCCCACTAAGATTCTTTCATCACCCACAAGTGGACGATATAGCCCAGTTTGGAAACATATAGTTTAGACAAATAAAGGTCATAATGTGAGGAAGAGAACTGGATATGTATTATATGGATTTTTTTTTAATTAAATTGGAAATTATACAAAATAAAGCGATGAGAATGGTGCTCAAGAAAAAAGATATAATAATATAGAAAAAATGAGCGAAGAACTCAACTGGTTATCTACATATACAAAAGAGACTTAAATTAAATATACTGATCGTTATATATATATTTAAACAATAAATTACCCAAATATTTTAAGGATAAAATAGTGTTAAACAAAAAATTTCAAGAACAAATTACTTGAAATATGGATAAAATAAGACTGTCATTGTTGAAAAATACCGAGTCACATTTTTTTTATGTATAAGGATTTGAAGATGCCTGAATGTATGAAAAATGAAAAGAGTCTGAAAGAAATTAAAAATAAATGTTTTGTTTGCTGTAAGGAGATGTAAATATAAATAAATGTAAATAAATAAATATATATATATATATATATATATATATATATATATATATATATATATATATATATATATATATATATATATATATATATAAATATACATATATATTTATATATATATATATATATATATATATATATATATATATATATATATATATATATATATATATATATATAATAATTAAAGACTTTGTTTTTTACCACTTGAATAACTCAAGTGGTAAAAAACAAAGTGTTTTCTTTAATTATTGTAACATGTCTTACCACAAAGTTAATGCCGAAACAATAAATAAAATATATTTATATATGTGTATATATATATATATATTTATATAAATATATATATATATATATATATATATATATATATATATATATATATATATATATATATATATATATATATATATATATATATATATATATATATATATATATATATATATATATATATATATATATATATATATATATATATATATATATATATATATATATATATATATATATATATATTTATGGTGTAAATTCAGTGTAAATAATAGTTAATATTAGTGTAATATAAGCTTATTAAAGAAATGAAAAAAATAAAAATATATTGCATATAAGTATATATATAACGTGGTAATATTTTCCTTTTGAAAATTAAGTGTAAATAATATGTAAAGTGGGTGTATAATAATAAAATAAACAATGTGTTGCTTTGTAATTAAAGAAACGACAATAAAAGTTTATTCTTAATTAATCTTTATAATAATTTTTATATCTATCTATCTATCTATCTATCTGATTCTGACAGTTAATAATATTATCGGAAGTCTTTTGTTTTATTCTGAGCGACGCATGCGGCATCTGGTGGTAGAACTGTTTTATGTAGGTACTTTTTGTAAGTACTTAATAAAATGTATAGGTAGGTACCTAGTTATTTTATTACATCTCCCCCCTTGGGGATGAAAATTCATAGTAAAATTTTCACTCGTCCTCCGGATCATCTTCTTGTATAAGTTTAGTGATATAATAAAGTTTTTTTTTTTTTTTCGTTCTTTTTTTTTCTTCTTGACCCTTTTAAAGTAGACACAGTTTTTTTTCAATCCATTTGTTTTTTTCTTTTGAATTCCTTAATTTTTATTCTGATCTCTTAAAGTATCTTCTAATTTAACCAAATTTACAACTTTTAATTGTTCATCTGCATTTTCATTCCAGTTTAATACTGAATTCCTGCTTAGACAATCAACTTCTAAATTCTTCTTTCCTGGAGTATATTTTATTTTATCTTTCGTAGAAGTTTTTTCTACTTTATTTTTATTTTCATTTTTCAAGCACTGTTTCTGTGTTATTTGTATGTCTTCATTTTTATTCTGATCTTTTAAAATATCTTCTAATTTAACCAAATTTACAACTTTTAATTGTTCATTTGCATTTTCCTTCGATTCTAATACTGGATTCCTGCTCACACAATCTGCTTCGAAATTCTTCTTTTCTGGAGTATATTTTATTTTATATTTTGTAGAAATTTTTTTCACATGATTTTTATTTTTAATTTTATCACTAGTTCTTAAATTTCCAGGTCTTCTTTGACTATCTTCTAATCGTTTTCTTTGATCATCTTCTAATTTTTCTCTCTCACTCCGAACATATTGTAGTAATTGTTTTAATACATCTAATGTTTCATAATCCATTTCCAATTAACAAAATTGTCGTTTTATAACGTGGTAATATTTTCCTTTTGAAAATTAAGTGTAAATAATATGTAAAGTGGGTGTATAATAATAAAATAAACAATGTGTTGCTTTGTAATTAAAGAAACGACAATAAAAGTTTATTCTTAATTAATCTTTATAATAATTTTTATATCTATCTATCTATCTATCTATCTGATTCTGACAGTTAATAATATTATCGGAAGTCTTTGTTTTATTCTGAGCGACGCATGCGGCATCTGGTGGTAGAACTGTTTTATGTAGGTACTTTTTGTAAGTACTTAATAAAATGTATAGGTAGGTACCTAGTTATTTTATTACATATATTTGCCCAAAATTGTTAATTGTCCTATTTAACTTCATTGTAAAGATATTATTATTTTTCTCGTTTCAGATGTTCACAACAGGACAAGAGGATGGTCGGACCTCTTCCTACCATACCCGGATTATCCTGTGAGAAGGAAAGGTGTGTTAAAATATTTTAATAATAAATACTAATTTGCTCAGCCATTAAGTGCTTTGAACCTTCCCATTCCCAAACCAATGTAAGAGTAAGAGGTTAAATATTTGCTGGACTCAAATAGCCGTAACAATATAGGATATATGTATAAAATCTTTACCCATGACAAACAGATACTAAAACGTTTATTTAACTGATGCACTTAGGAATCGCCGGTTAAATGTTCTATTCCTTATATGCGACAATCGCGAGATGTGGACTTACCTCTTATGGAGGAATTGCGTGATTTAACAACATTTAATTACCTGAAACCTCTATCAATCGTTCCTCGACTAATTGTTTTTCCGGATGTGTCGTTTATTTATTCTACTCTGGATTTATTTTATACAAAAATTGATCGCATCTATCGTTTCTCTATCTTCATTTTACTGCATTTATCGTTTAAATTTCGCTGCATATTTGATATTTTTTGTGTGTGTTTTTAACATTCTTCTCAATTCTCTCAATCGTTACATTCCCATTTCCTATCAATGTCACATTCGACGACAGTATTACAACGCGTAGAATAGCAAGCTTGCGTGAAGCAAGGTTGACGGATACAAACAGAAGAAGTCGATATTGATGAAGAGGAGTTTCTGCCTGTACCTTCATCTTCGTGCCTGTACATTTTATGAAAGATTGAAAACTTTGTACAACGCAAATTCAATAACTGATACCGAAAAAAAATTTATATGCAAAGTCGAAAATAAGCTGTTGACTTACAGAAATAAAACGGTAAAATAAAACAAATGTCGATCGCAGATTATTTACAATGCAATAAACTTGTCTCTGTTCAGCTTTGTATTTTTTCCAAAAATAAATACATGTATTTACATCTAAAATTTGTAATATTCATAGAATTTAAACAACCATTTTTGTTATGCAGATTGGAAGGACGATATATATACTCGATCGTATATTCTTGTGTGTTGACTTCCTAATCCCGCATTCATTGTTTCCCCACAATTATAGTTTATTTTAATAGGTCCCTTTAAAAATGATAGATAGAAATTTCACTATATATTAAATACCCAGTTTGTACCTACAGAAATAATTTTGTCATTTTATTTAGAAAATACATGATCGAAAATTTTAATAAAATAATTTAAAATCATACAAATAGTTGATTTTTTAAATTTTATCTTCTGGCTAAGTGAATTTTGATTGTTATTTGGATAAATTATAATTTTAAAATAAAAAATATATTTTGTTATTTTCTATTATATATGATTTATTTCAATCTCGATGACAAATAACAATTTGCAGAGTGCGCGTACAAAGGGGCAGAGTATCCCGACGGCACGATGGTGGACACGTCGGAACCCTGCCTGAAGTGCCGCTGCCTGAGCGGCTCGCTCGTGTGCTACTTGAGAGTGTGTCCCGCCCTACCGGACCCGCCCCCGCCGCACTGCGTTCTCGTACTGAGGCGGGGGGCTTGCTGCTCTGAACTTATTTGCGAAGGTTTGTCATGACTTATATTTAAAAATTAAAACTTATTAACATCTTAAAAAGTTTTAATTAAAACCATACGTAGCATCCTAAAAACAAAAGAATTAGTGAAAAAAATACTAAACTGTATGTCTACAACATTTTGAGTGTGTCCACAAATATGGATTATCTCCAATTAAAGGAGTTATTTTTCATTTTATTTTTTAATATCTCCACAAAGATGAGGCACAAAGACTGGGCATTTACGGGGCTTACAACCGTCATAGTCTAGTTTAAGTGATCACAAATTCTTGGAAGTTCTATATATATATATATATATATATATATATATATATATATATATATATATATATATATATATATATATATATATATATATATATATATATATATATATATATATATATATATATATATATATATATATATATATATATATATATATATATATATATATATATATATATATATATATATATATATATATATATATATATATATATATATATATATATATATATATATATATATATATATATATAAATATATATATTTATAAATATATATATATATATATATATATATATATATATATATATATATATATATATATATATATATATATATGTGATCCAATTTCGAAACATTGTTCTTGAATCACTAGAATTTGAGACTAGAGACATCTATTGTCGAGATGAAAAGAAATTAACTGGTCAAATTATTTATTCATTAAATACTTGTATAATACTATTTATATAGTTTTATTTCATTGCACATAACTAGTTTCGAAAAATACGGTTGTTTTCATCGACTGGTGATTGTTATAACAGTTTCAATAGTTCTCAACACCATTTATGGTTGACTAGAGTAAGCTTTTTATTTATAAGAGACCTTTTTGAAAATGTACGTAAAATTCTTATCGAATTATTTTACATACCGGGCTTGTTTTACATACAAGCTTAGTAAAAATTTAAAATCATGTTTTCAGGCGTCTCCTTGTATGTAAAGTAATTCGGATAGAATTAGGTTCTTTTACTTTACATACATAATATATGGTGAAGACGTTGTGAATGCATATACTTTTAAGTGAAATAAAGTTTATTAGATTTTTGTGTAATATTCACGATTTTATGGCGATTATAATTTATGTCTTCACAAGTATTTTTTTTATCCATCATTCCGGGGCATCGATTACATACAGAAGTTAACACTTTAACAACGTGGTGTAGATATTTTTTTCTAATTTTACTTCTAATGACTTGGGCATTTTTAAACCATTTGCGGATCCGTATTACCTGGTTACAAAAAAAGGGAAAAGAATTTTAGTCAATGTTATATTCGCATGACAAGTTTTTCATGCGTATGTTACCGATTTAACTATGTAGTGTAGATAACTTTAGTTCTGGCCTTTAATTTTTACTAACCCCTTATGGATCAGTATTGTCAGAAAATTATTGATTCCTATTTTTTTTATTCATTTAACCAAATAGAAGTAAAATTAAACTACGAAGTTAAAACGTTAACTTTCATATGGAATACGAGTTTCGTGCGATTTTGAAGCGACGTCCACTTGAGATTCTTATTTAACAAGAAGCAATATCATAATCATTTGTATGCGACATTTTTTCTTAATTTTTAACATATCGCTCACTCCTTTCAACAACGTCAAATGTAAAAAAAACTTGATTTTTCAGGAGATCGTTTTTACAGTTTAAAAATAGAATATAATGTATTAAAAACAAATATCAAGCCACTTATTGAACTTTTTACTGTGCAACAGATCTTTTTAGGTAAAACCTGAAGGTTTTTTCTCCATTTGAAAAATATTTAGTATATTTAAAAAAATAATTATAAAATACCTTTTATTCAAAAAGCAAAAACAACACTTTCTGCCCTGTAGCGGGTAAATATTAACTTAAAAATATGCCGCTTTTGCTGGGATATAGCACATTTTTTGGGCATTCCGAAAACGTGCACAGCTGAAAATTGACGATTTTTGAAATATGACGTTGTTGAAAGGAGTGAGTGATATGCTAGGAGATCCTTGAAGTGAAAGATCCAGCATTTGTGTTAAAATATTACGCTAGATCTAATCCGGCACATCAAAGATCTGACATCCACAAAAAAATAATAAACAAGTGATATTCTTTATATCTACCATCAAAATGCGCAAAAAACCTTTTAAAAATCAAATTACTTAAATTTTCTTTTGTTTTTTAGAAGGAGGAATTTCAACAAACCACATAAGCAGAGCAGACCCTATTGGAAATGACCTACCTGTGGAAACAATGTCATATGATGACGGAAAAGGTTTAGAAATACATTTTTTATTAAAATAATATATGTGCATGTTTTAAGCGTTTTCAATTGGAACATTATATACTTATACGAGTAAAATACCCTACCATGGTCTACTGTGCAGTTTTATTCAATATTTAAAAGTGCCATCTGGCGAAAAAAAATGAAAGCTTGTTATTGTGTACTGGCTAAATACAACAAAGAATGAACACTTTTACCATTTATTATAAATTTAAAGTCTTTTAACGATTGTTCCTAATAGAAGGTTTCATAGATGCGTAGTTTTTAAATTAAATAAAGCCGTTAGTTCTTTGTATTCCTAAATAAAACAAATGGTGTAGTTCTTGGGTATTATCCGTTTTTAGCTTTTGTTGTTGCTTTATTTAAAGAACCAACAAAAGCTTTCCAAAGATGTTAATAGATGTCATAAGTTACTATTTCTTTCAATATGAAAATAATTAATTAAATATTCTTAAGCATAAGTTTTCAATAAAAATATTTAATAAATATATAATTTAGCACTTATTGAGATGTTACTTTGACCATTCAGATTATCAATGAATGAAATTGATTGAATTAATTGGATATTTTAAAATATTGTACAATGTTTCACCTATGCAAAATTATATGATAATAAAACTAACTTACCACCATACCGCTTCTGAAGGAGTAAGCAGAGAAAACACAACACCATTCTGTCTTTGCAAACATTCTTCGTACATCATATATACCCATCAATTATTTCGACTCCTGATCTGACCGCTTTCGAAAGTTTTCCTCGATCTTCTTCTGCTCCTATTTCCAACTACATTTGCCTCATAAATTTGTTTTACCGTTCTTTCTTCACTTATTCTTTGCACAAGTTCAAACCATCACAACACACCTTTCTTAATTTTATCGATAATGCTTATCTCAGCATTATATTCTTTCTTTATTTTACCATTCGAACATCGATCATACATCGTTTTGAAGCACTCAAATCTTCAAAAATAAATTCAGTTTTGACTGCATTAAGTCTACTTTCATCTCTTTTCCAGCTCTGTGCTTCACTTTTATATATTAGCATTGGTACCAGGGGACTCCATTGTGTACTTCCAGTTTAGCTTTTACTGAACATTAAAAAATACCTCTTTTGTATGTATCATGTCTTATTTATTTGTTATTATCCTTATTTATTTGTACTTCGGAAACTCTTTTGATTAAAAATATATATTTTTATTTATTTTTTATTTTATTTGTTCGGGAATGGTACAGCTTTACATATAAAAAAGTATATAATAAACAATAGTTACATTAACAATAATAAACATTATATTAATAAAAATATTTACACTAATAAAAATAAAACCAATTAAACATTTCCATATTTTTGTTATAATAATAACTATTTAAAAACATTCAGAGATTTAAAAAAATGGTATGGTATATATCGTAGTCATACAGGAGAAATTGATTAAGTGCATTTTTTGCCAAAACGTGACCATTGACTATTTGATATCTTACTAGCTTAATATTGCCATGAAAAAAATCCCAAAGGATTTTAAACTTGGAAGTATAGTACATTGATTTGTCAAAAATGACTAACTGCATTGGTGTTTATTTTCTTGCCAAGCAAAAGTGACTTAAATGACCCTCCTGAACATTTTACGTTTTGGTAGTTGGTCACTTTCTCCTATACGACTACGATATATCTTAATAGAGGCCTTAGGCCCCATATCTTGGGGAACTCCGCTGTCAACAATATTTATGTTTTGGTTATTTTTAGGTTGCATCGACAATGGAACTCTCTATGGCAGTGGTTCTGCCATGTCCACATCCAGTTTGTGCGAATACTGTTACTGTATATCAGGAGAACAGCGCTGTGTCAAGCCTCGTTGCCTCCTTCCTCTGTCCGGCTGCAAGCCTCATCGCTCTCCGCACTCTTGCTGCCCTGTGCGTTATGACTGCGAACACCAGTCAACGACGACCACATTTGCTCCAGCTCTGATCAAAGGTAATAATTATATGTAGACAATTTAGCCTAATATTGAAAAAAAAAGTTGTTTATTTATTGTAACTGCAGACAGTTGGTAGAATTCCATATTGAATTGTTGGGTAATATATCCAAAATTAAACATGGCTTATTTGGTTGAATTCTACATTTATATTTATTTATATTACATGTATATTAATACGTGGTGCGTTTCGTCTTCTTAGGACATTATTCATTCAAAAACACGATAAAATAATGTATTAAATCGTTTTAAAACTTTACGCTTTGCCAAAATTAAGTAGTTGGCGTTTTAGGAGTTCAGTTCGTTTCGAAAATTCGATTTAGATAGCGTCTTATACGCCTGAAAACTAGGCGTATTTTTTTTATATATTTTTGTTGGTTTGTTAATATTTGTAGATAACGGTCAGTTGATAACGTACACCAAATATCTCGAAATTGACAAAAATGTAGTTAGAGCACTTTACGTAGGGCACGTCCATATATTCGTCGGAGATTTTTAATTCTTTTTTATCACTCATTAATTATTACCATAGATAAACAATAAGCTGTATAACGAACCTAATACATCCAATACTTGGTTAATTTGACGCATCTATGCATGTAAACAATAATTCTGCTCAAATGGATTGAAGTCCGCTGCTCGCGTGTAATTAACCTTCATTAACAACGCTTAAACTACGCTAATCAAAGACTAAATTGTTTACAGGTTAATTAAAAACGTAAAAAATATGTTGCCAAATAATGTGACATTGGTAACAGCCTTGAATAATAGCAGTGAACCATTCACTAGGATTAAATTTAAAATAATTTATTTAAATAAAGACAAGAGTTTATTTTCAGGTTGCAATATAAATGGCATTATCTATCCCGAGGGTGAGAAGGTGGTAAACCCCACGCAGTCACCATGTGATAATTGTTTCTGTATGCGAGGTACTGTTCGATGCGTTCCTCTGTCTTGTGCCCCTCCATTGCTTGGGTGTACCCCTATAGTGGAACCAGGAAAGTGTTGTGCAAGCAGTTACAATTGCAGTAAGTAACTTTATACTGCAAATTTTAAATAAATATTGAAATAACACAAATCAAAATGGTCAAAAATAACAAAGTTTATGCTAGCAATTGTTTTATTTTTATTATGCAGGTGCAAAGTCAGCCGTCAAACCCAAAGTCAATAGTATACCAAATAACAGTCTCCGAAGAATCGAACCAGATATTATAATAAATGAACGCTCCTTCCCAGATGATACGCTCCTTAGCCCTTCACAAATTGCAGCATTATTATTAAATGCGGACGGGAGAATCAATAGAAGAATAGGAATTGAAAATACGACTGTAGAAGTTTTAAAAACGTCTCAAGAAAATTCGTCCTCGCCTACAACTGATAAAGCAACAACGGAAGTTAATAGTACGAGAGATAACGAAATTGTAACAACAACAAAAACAAACATCGATACAACAACAGTTAAAATCTCAACAGAAAAAAACACAATGTCTTCTGTTACAGAAACTGCAGCGAATACTACAGAATCAATAAAAAATGACGAAAATATTACAAGCACTGTAGATAAAAACGTAAAAACTGACAATGGTAGCAAAACCCAATCCGGTATCAGCGAAAAAGTGAACGAACTAGATAAGAATTCTATATCATCGAATGTGTCTACCGAAAGCAACTTGAATATTACTAAAATGATTCTTAATG